>NC_141893.1:16610084-16913728 GCF_030686135.1 Camelina sativa
GTTTCACTAGTATTTGAGTCATATGGTATATGTCCACATGGTCAGATATGAATGGAATGGTAAGAAGAAATATAATGGACCCATCAACATAGAATGAATTGTTAAGGATATGATACAGTAATGAATATAAAAATATGGAAAATGGTTACACAAACTAGGGGATTTGGGTTGACCAAATTTTTTTGAATTGTGGGTAACTTGGGTATTTGTATAAATGTTGACCACAAATTGGTGAATTTTTTACCATAAAATATGTTCTGATTGGTCGAACATTGTTCTGATTGGTCGAACATATGCGTGGTTAGTGAGCAATGGATAGTTAATAAGTGGATATTGTGGACAATTAAAAGTGGATAGGTAGTTTTGAATGTTGAGAGGAAATGAAATAACACATTATTGGTGTGGATGGGGGGGGGGGAACGCATAGGTTACTGTCCACAAATTAGTGACTATACGGATATTGATATTTTAGATTTACACAAGTTAATCGACGTCATGTGTGATACTTACGAAGCAGTGTCCATGATTAAAATAACATTGTCCACGATGATCCATCCATTCATAGGTGACCACGTGGATAAATTGCATGTGTATAAAACTAGAGTGAAACCACACATTAGGTTACAACTGATAAAAAATATGAATTAAGTGCATAATGACATTAGGTATCCATTGGAGTTTGACCAAATGGATCTTTAGACTCCTATAGCCAACACATGATTGATCATTATCATGACACAAGTTATGAGTTCTGATAACAAGATTTTTCACCCAGGGTATCAATTCCCTATGAAGTTGTAGTACAAAGGGTTATCAATCCAAATGGTTGTTATGCTAGCATATGAGATATGATCAGAAGTTCAGAACTATGCAAGTCAAGCCAAGCAATAAATGGGTTTGATCTAACAATCGTAAAATAAATAAAAGAAAGCAAATAAATAAGAACCACATGACCTAAGCACTCGATGCAAGCATTCGAGTACAGGATCGGGTGGGGTGATCGAGTAAAGAAGAAAAGCAAGAACAACTCGAAGGTATACTCGAAGCAGGTGATCGTGTACCTGTTCGGGTACGTGATCGAGTTATGAATAAAAATGTAAACAATCTAAATACAAAAGCTCCTAAGGATGGGGTAATCGACTCCTAATTGTTCCTGACCAATATGGATGCCCTACATGCCTCAAGCAAATATTCCTTAGACAATGAATCTCTAAAATCTTGTTAAAACACTCTCGTGCTAGAAACAATCAACCTTAATCACTTCCCTACCCAACTCTCGTTGGAGAAACATGACCAAGCAGACAATACAAACCGATTCATTATTGTCAATAAACCCCTTACTCATCTAATCTCTTAGGCTAAGTGAGTAAATCTCTAGCATTGATTGATTCAAGCATTTCATCTACACCTCTCGATGGTAAAACACCCTAGATCTAATCTCACCCTCTCGGTTTGTTGATAGCATTAAGAACACCAATCTAGAAGGGAATTTATAAAACATAAACAACCAAGCTAAGACATCCTAACTGATCAAGAACACAAAATCGTCTATCCCATCCCTAGAAACCTTACTTCACTACTTAGATCTCATTTCAGAAAACATAAAAACATTGATAAACGAAAATTGCATTGTATTAAAAATAGAAGTAGAGTGGAAAAGTATAGAATCAAAAATGCAAAAAGAAATGAAATTAAATCCTAACAAAGTAGAGAAAGTGTTTGAGTCGCTCAGTTTCTCTCCCAAAGGCTCTCGCTCTCTGTTCTGAGGGTCTGCGGCGTGCTAGGGCGAGAGAAAGAAGAGGGGGGGTTTATATGTGGAAACCCATTAACCCTAGCTTCCCAGTCCTGCCCGAGGGTCTGCTCGATGGGGTGCATGAGGATGAGCTCGGGTTGCTCTTCGGGTAGGTCCTCGGGTTGTTCTTTCTGTTCTTAGATCCTCTTCGATCAGGTTGGTGTTCGGACTGTTCTTCCTGCTCCATAGCTTCTTCGGGTACATGCTCGGATTTGACCTTGTTTCTCCCCATTTTCGGCTCTTAAACACCTATTTTCATCCAAAATATGCAAATGCAAGAATGCAACACCCTAAATGGCCTAAATGTGGATTCCGACAGTAAATGACCTAAAAATGCTAAGGTTAGGGTAAAAACAATGCAAAAAATGGACAAAAAGAGATGCTTAAAACATGTAAATTAGAGAGTTATCAAGTTCACAAATAAAAAAAATCCAAAAATATTCAACATAAATAAAAACGAAAACATTCATCAGTTGGGTGGTGCTACTAATAATCGTTGAAATGAACATTAAGTTTACCCCAATCAATAGGAGGGGGAACGACACACTGTTTGACATCGCCCACCGCAACCTCTCTCATCTCGTCTAACCTCTTGTGCTCCGCCTCGAAGTCGACAAGTTGTTGACCCAAGATTTAATTCAGTTGGAAAAGTTGAGCGTCGATTAGTTCAACTTGATGCACGAGAGCGGTAGCCTCTTCCTTCTTCTTCATATGATCATTCATCATATGAAGAATTGCTTTGAAGCGATCAGTTGTCTCCGCCTCTACTACGGCTCTCGTCTTACTAAACGCCTCAGACATGGCCTCTAGTGCTTCCTCTTCCCACTCGAAATCTGAATTGCGTTTTGGACGTTTACTGGAACTCTCTCCGACCATGTTGATGGGCTGTGTTGCTTCGTCTTCCTACTCTAAAAAGCGTTTAGGACGTTTACTGGAACTCTCTACGGCCATAGCTCGAGACCGTAAGAAGAAGAAGGAGATGAAACCGTAACCAAACGTAACTAACTTATAGGTGCAATAATCAAATAAGAAGATGCAATAGATTGAGAGGAGATTGAGAGGAGATCGAAGAAGAAGATGCAATAGGTTTATATAGAGTAGGCAATGATCGAAGAAGAGGATGAAGAGAAGGGAACGATAAAATGAATTTGGAGATATCGAAACGATACCATGAATTTAGAGAAATCGAATCGATACAATGAATTTAGAGAAATCGAAACGATACCTCCTTACGGTACCGCTTAGTGTCAATGTATTAGTCATCCATTCATATTTGACCACGTGGATATGTTGCAAATGAGGAAGATTATAGTGAAGCAAATGTTAGGGAAAGTTGGAATTAAATGCATTACGACATTAATGGAACAGATTTAAAGAAAAGTGTAACACCAAGTTCTAGTAGATTTAAAGAAAAGTGTAACAGCAAGTTCTAGGAGAATGGTAAAATAAAATGTTACATAGGTAAGTTACAAACATAGGCTGAATAAAAACGGGTAAAGTGGGGGAAAACTACGTGTATATGGGTACCACAAATTTCTTGTACACGTTCAGTGCGTATTGAGCCCGAATATCATCCACTAATTTATCGGTGATCGTGGACATGAGTTCAGTACCAAAGCCAGTTGCGATGATTTCTAGAAACTTCATGGCAACCGGACCACAATCGCCACATCTTTCGTTGACGTAAACACCTTCAATCCTGGACCAGGTAAATGGATTAATTCCATGTTGCTGAGTGGCAGGAGGCATGCATAGTTTCTGGATTAGATACGGCAGCTGCTCTGTGATCGGAGCGATTTGTTCAGCCACCTTCGCATCGTTGTATAGGGTTACATTAGGATCAAGGATCTCAATGCTCCAATTGGGGAGATTGATAACTAATCCAACCCAATGAGAGTCGTCCCAAATCATGGGAATGAAGATCATGCTCCAAAGTTCAAACCACTCGGCTGGAGAGCCAAGTGTATTCCGTTGGAGCTTATTGTCCCACTTAACTCTTAACTTGACTTTTGCTTTACAGTTGGTTTTATAATTTCCTTGTAAGTAGTTGCAAAGCCAGGGTGAAAGAAAGATGGAGCGCTCAATGGAAAGGACATGAGCAAGCTTTGGTTGCAGCAGATCAACTAAAACTTCCATGTGTTGCAAAACGAAATATGATGAAGGAAGAGTTAAAGGTGTTATAAGGGAATTGCACAAGATTTGATCGAAAACTTACCAAAATGCTAACCCAATTCTTAGGCCTGACAAGCTGTTTAAAAAAGTGATTGTTAAGTTCGTATCCACACCGGGTAATGTGTCTCCTGCAGTTGAGAAAGTTACTTTCTTGTTGTGGAAAAAAACAAAGGAAAAGAGGGTAGTAAGTAGGAAATTACGTGTTAGGGGATGATTTAAGTGTTGTCTTCATCAAGGACGCCAGATTTTTATCAACACGGAGTAAAACGTCAGGGTAATGTGACGGCTCCCTTTCAGGCATATCCACTACAGCAGCTAGAAGGGTCGCTTCTTTTTCAGAGAGAACACCCCTTTCAGTTGGTGGCGCAGGAAAAGAATCGCTGAGAGTAACATATTCTGCGGGCGTAGCATTGGTCTGTCGAGAGAACAGAATACAATGTAAGATAAAACCACATGTAGAGCTGATTAACTCCAAGTAAAAAGGGTGAAAATGGGTTCCATATATTAAAACCTCGCTGTCGTCGCTGTCTGATTCCTTGTTCTGGAGCGGTGACTGGCAACCAGAACCATGTGGGGGGGGGGGGGATAGGGTAGCATGGATAGTAAAGATAGAGCTGCAAAATTTGTTACATGCTGCTCATCGCTGTCAGTTGTCTTGGTATCAACGGGAGCCTCGTCCTTGTCATGGCTGACATCAGAAACCTAAAGAAGGAAGAATAGTAAAGGAACGTAGATAAGAAGGACAGCAGCTGTCAAAGGTGATTAGGAATCCAACCGATGTCAATGTGGATTAGGATGGTTGGGAAAATGGATAGTCAAAAATGGGACAATGGTGGTGGGAGCAAAGCAGGCTAATTTTTTTTGTTACATGTTGGTCCTCGGTGTCAGCTGCCTTCAAATCAACGGGGGCCTCGTCCTCTTCCTCGCTCTCACCAGAAACCTAAAGAAGCAAGACGAGAAAAGAAACGTGGATACGAAAGACAGTGGATAGTTAAAAATGGACAGGGTGACTCCTATGGATAGTTAAATATGGATAGGTACCTGCTGGTCGTCGTTGTCTGCTTTCTTTGACTCAACGGGAGACTCCTCGGGAGAGACCTGAAGAAGATGAGTATAGGAACGAGGATAACTATGTGAAGTATGAGAGATCAATGTGAAGTAACGAGGATGGTTGGGAAAATGGATAGTCAAAAATCGGACAATGGTGGTGGGAGCAAGGCATGGTGGTGGGAGCAAAGCAGGCTGATTTTTTTTGTTACCTGTTGGTCCTCGGTGTCAGCTGCCTTTGAATCAACGGGGGCCTCGTTCTCTTCCTCGCTCTCACCAGAAACCTAAAGAAGCAAGACGAGAAAAGGAACGAGGATAAGAAGGACAATGGATAGTTAAAAAATGGACAGGGTGACTCCTATGGATAGTTAAAAATGGATAGGTACCTGCTGGTCGTCGTTGTCTGCTTCCTTGGACTCAACGGGAGACTCCTCGGGAGAGACCTGAAGAAGTAAGATGAGTATAGGAACGAGAATAACTATGTGAAGTATGAAAGATCAATGTGAAGTAACGAGGATGGTTGGGAAAATGGATAGTCAAAAATGGGACAATGGTGGTAGGAGCAAAGCAGGCTGATTTTTTTTGTTACCTGTTGGTCCTCGGTGTCAGCTGCCTTCGAATCAACGGGGCTCTTGTCCTCTTCCTCGCTCTCACCAGAAACCTAAAGAAGCAAGACGAGAAAAGGAACGAGGATAAGAAGGGCAATGGATAGTTAAAAATGGACAGGGTGACTCCTATGGATAGTTAAAAATGGATAGGTACATGCTGGTCGTCGTTGTCTGCTTCCTTGGACTCAACGGGAGACTCCTCGGGAGAGACCTGAAGAAGCAAGATGAGTATAGGAACGAGGATAACTATGTGAAGTATGAGAGATCAAGTTGAGTAGGTTTAAACCTCAGAACGAAATAGAGTCAACGCAAAACAAGGGGATTCCAATACATTAGCAGCATCAATATTTTGATTGATAAACGCATGGGTACAACAAGTTAGTGTGGCAACCTTTGAGAGATTTGGTACGTTGAAAAGTTCATAAGACAGGTAGTTAAATACCTTAATCCCTTGAGAGGATATATAGTCACCGTCGTGGACAGGGATGGAAGTAGTTAGAGATACTTGTTTGACATGTGGAGGTTCATTAGCTGGAACATAATGCAGATTTGAGTTGCCTATGAAGTCCTATAACAATGTGGTGTACGGTTGAGGTTTCGTGATAGTGTCATACAAAGGAGATCCCTATTACCAAGAAATTGGTTAGATAATAAATTAAAAGGTAGGTTTAATACTAAAGATGGAAATGTCTCTAACTTTAGTGTCGGTATCAAAAACGGGTTTGATACCAGAATCCAAATCCAAATTAGGGGACACATCCTGAATTCCATGCCTGTTAGTGGGAGGACTGTTTTCAGGTGAAGATTCCTGTGTAATTAAATAGAGAGATTAATTTTAGGGACAATGGTTAGTTACCCTGCAGATATGAGTGAATTATCCTGTTACCAAACGGCTGGACATATTGTACCCAGTCATGATCGTTTAGTAGAATATCATTAGGAGAGGTAACTGGTTTGGTGGGAGATGGGTGAGCAGTTTGTAATGGTGTCCTGAGGGTTACGTTATCTGCCGCATCATCGGGAGCGGACGTAGACAGATCTTTTGGAACACTCGATGCTGCTGAATCCTTTTCAATAGGAGGATTAAAAACTGCAGTTAGTAACCCGAGGGGGCGTCGAAGCTGAAGTCTAAACTGAATCTGAGTGCGTTGATCTTAGCTTAAAGTTTCTTATTCTCAGCTTTTAACCTCTTAAACTTACTTTATGTCGCTTCTTTAAAAGACTGAAACTCTTTCTCCACAGACACTTTGAAATCAGCCAACCAGTCCTCGTCAGTGTTTGCGTTAAGCACGCGGGGGCTCCTAGACATTGAGGAACTGGGTTTTGGTGGATCGTGTTTTACACGAAGTTTTGAAGAAATTTCTTTACGCCTTGGGACAATGTGTTTCCTGTGTATGCTTGGCCCCTTCTTTTCTGAGAAATATATCAATGGCAAAGAACAATCGCCACCAGGCCACTCCTTCTTTGTGAAAATGTGCCCTTTCTCAATTTTACATTGCAAATGTGCAATCCTTTTATCTTTAACTTCATCGTCCCACTCTCCCCAACCGGTTTCTGGTGGAACAACTTCAAGATACGGGGTAACTGATAACTGCGATTGTGGATACACAATATGATTAAAAATTGTATCCACGTGGATATGGTGGGAAAAAAATAAATAAAGGTAAATTTACGCCTGAATAATGCTCTACACATAAGACATCAGTTAGCGGTAGATTGTTCTTTGGAAGGCCAACTGAATCCCATTCCAAAAAGGTATGTGGATCACCAGCCCCTTGTATCTTATCAAGTAAGCCAGAGATGTTACGCTATGCGAGCAGTTGAAGGGCTAGAGGGAAGCCATGCAAACGAAAGGACTTCTGTTGCAGCTTCTCGGTGAAACTCTTTAATGGGTCTGCCGGTTTAGAAACATTGCCCTGACGTCTAGATCTTTTAGCGACTGGTTTTGATTGGGATTTCAAATCAGGTCTCATTGTGGAAATAGTCTTCAAGAAAGATTCTCTACCCTAAGGGAATGCTAGGAACGAATCAATGTCTTCAAGCATTTCGACATACTTCCACGTCGGTCTATGTGTTTGGCTGGAGGCAATCAGTACACCATCAACAATGAGAAGAAGAGCAAGACGAAGCTTCTGATCTTGAACAGTGATGGCAGGGTTTTCAAAAGTGTTGTGGACATCAGCTAGAGTTGCCTTTCGATCTTCCCCAATCAACTTGTCCCAGTAACATTCACCATCAGAATCAGAAATAGGGTCATCTCCGGGGTCGTAGTCTTCAGGTAATTCGCCACATGGTAAATTCGCCACAATTTTAAACAGCAAGGTAAACTGAATTCGCCTCATTTACATTTTGTCCCACCGTTGAAAAAGCTCTAACTAACCACAAAATATTGATATACATTAATATACACGGGTTTAAACAAGAAAATTAACATGTTACGTTTGTGTTACATGAAGCTCAAAGAGCTAGCCGATTAGCCTAATACAACAGGCTAAACGAAGAAGCAAGAAAAACCGGTACTTATTTCGCGACTCGTCACTTGGAAATTATGAACCACATAATCTAAAATCTAAATTATATAAGTTGATTACTCTAAGTCATATATACATTGCATATATGTGTGGACGTATCTTTCTATTCAAATCTAATTAAACTTACAAGATTCTATACATATAACTAGATATTCACCCGCGGTATACCGCGGGGCTATATTTTTTTTTTAGAAAAACGCAGGAACCATGGCGGCCGTTAGGGTTTTTCTAGGAAGAAGATGAACATAGTGAAATGACAAATTTGTCCTTCTCATTTAAGTGAAAAAAAAAACTTTTTTCCTCTTCTAGCTTCGAACCCTGGTCTGAGCAGGATTTAAAACTCTTTTAACCACTACACTATATCAAATTTCCATGCAGATGTGTAACTTTAGTAGTATATAACCTAATAATTTGAAAAATGATGATATATCCCCTAATGCCTACTACCGCTTATTAAACGATTAATCCCCGCCTTAACCGTCTAGGCGCTAGGCGCTACTCCACCGTCCGAGTAGCGCCTAGCGATTTCTTGAACACTGATAAAAATTCATTGTATACATGAAGTTTAATCGGAAATCTCGGCTGTTATTATTGTCTACGGTAAATCAATTGTGTTTAATGTTTAGTACAGTTTTTTTAGAGAATAGATTAATTAAATATAAAATATTTAATGCTAATGGGTGTCGGTCCAATACTTTTGGAAATTTGAATAAAAGAAAATTTTCTTCAATTAGATTCCAAATTTAATATTATTTAAAATAAAAAATAATTATAAAATTTAATGTCAATGGCATTCTTTGTAAATAGGTATATATAAATTGTATATATAAATTGTCTCAAAAAAATGTATATATAAATTGTCATATTACTGATTTGTATTATATAAATCAAATTTTGTTCGAATTCTACGTAGATATTGATCTTGCATGATATTTATCTAAAGACTAAACGATTAAAATACGCGCGTGCATAATTTCTAATTCAAATAAATGCAGAAATTAGTAGACAATTACGTCAGTATGAGCATGGGTTTACATGACAATAGGCTTTTGTCGAAATTGCTTGACATGCAAACTTTTACAATGCTTCACCAACCAATGCAGTTTAACTTAATTATTAACCATTGACTATGGCTAATTAATTAAGCACTAATTAGTTAATCATCTAAAGTGTTTTTTTTTTTGATGCGTTAGTTTAGTACTCTCCAAACACCTCACAACTCACAACATACGCACTATAACCATAAATTCGTCGTCGCATTCAAATATTACGCTCCAAACGCCCCAAAAGCACTCACGCCGTAAGTCCTTTATAATAATGATGATATCTCGCTCAGTTATTTGATTTTGAACTCAAGTGATATACTGATTTCACATACTTATGTATTAGAATAGGTTATGTTACATAGCGTTAAAAGAATATATACCACAAAAGGCTGATATATATCCAAACCACATAATTTAACTTAAAAGTCAAAGAATTTGATTACTCATATGCCATACATTGTAACTATGAGTGGATGTCTCTTTCTATTCAAATCTATGATTTACTATATCTATTTTTGTAGTAGTACTGATTTGAATTAATAAAACTGCAATTTAATTCAAATTCTTCTACGTAAACGACGTGTCTAGTTGATGATATGTATTTAAACAATTCAAATAACTAACTCAAAACAAACAAAAAAACCGAAAGTGGATAGTTACGTCAGTATGAGCATGGATTTACATGACTTCCCATGACAATAGACTCTTGTCGGAATTGCTTGACATGCAAACTTTGCTGTGAGCTTCAACAACTAATGCAGTTTCACTCAGTTACTAACTATTGACTACGGCTGATTAATTAAGCACTAATTAGTTAATCATTCAAAAAGTTATTTGATGGAATAGTATATAGTCCGCCTCACCACCCACACCATACGCAAATATAACCAAACACTTATCGCGTTTAAATGTATTTATTAATTGGACTTTTGGTGTGATAGAAAAAAAAAAAGATAACAAGAAAAAACAAATTTGTGGAAGTACCGACAATTTTTTGTCATCTAAAACATCCACATTTGTGATACGTTCTGCCAAAACAAAAACAAAAAACAAAAACAAAAAAAAAAACAAAAAAAAAAACAAAAAGAATGAATCAAAGAAGATTAGAAGAAGAAGCTGTGTCGATATTTTTTAACGTATAATAAATATTGCAACAATTTAAGCTGAACACAACAACACATTCGAGCTTGAACCTTTTTCTTTGATGAGCCCAATTTTTATAATCTCAAACCATACACGACCATTTGAACCAAAATGGTTAAACCAAGAATGAACGAATACCCAACAAAAATTTTCACATTGGCTCCGGTTTCATCCCGGCCCTTTGTCAAAGTTCTCCGAAGTGATATTCTAACTTCCTCTAGCTAGATCAACTTCGGACCACCTTCAACAATCTCGGACCGTCCATGAACTTACTTCCATGTTACGATCGCGATTTAGTTACCTGTTAAATTTTCATGACAAGACATACATTTTACTACGAATAGCCTAATTAAATTAATCTTCCAATTTATATATAGATCTAACTACATACAATGAGTTTGATTGGTTGTGGTTTTGGAATCTTTCCACCACCATATTTTGGTCTACATCTCTATAGCTTTTCTTTTTGCTACCTACAGCCAAAATATACATTCAATATATTCCACAAAATTTAGTGACTTAGTGTAAAACTTTGAACCTTATTGTGAGATGTGACGACAATGAGAATTAATCAATCTTATTCTAAACTAATATTCAATTAATAACATACATGTGAACATGGGACATGATTTAACAAAAGGGAATGACGAAATGACGAATCAATATTAGTATGGGAACAAATTACGAGGTGAAACCTCACATTCAACTCAATTAAAATTTAAATAAAGAAATGAAAAAGTGAAATATTGGGGGGTCAAATGTGGTTAATCATTATATGGTATTAGTTAATCCATCAATTTTGTACCCAAAACCATGATTAAGCATAGAATTTAGGGAAATAAAACATCATTATTAATGTTGAAACACAAAGTTCCCATCAACAGACAAATGATAAGCACAGTGCTTGTAGGGTAACAACTTTAACATTTAATAAGTATATAATAAGAAAAACGATTAAAATGCTATTGCTCTAGCCTCTACATGTAAATCATATTACAGATCCTTATACTTAATTCCCTTAATTAAGTCCGTAATTGAACATATACACGTATTTTGATGTTACAGTATAAGGTTGAACATGAATATACATTTGCATAAAAAAAATTGCTAATTAATAATGTTGTGTACATAATCCAACCATCACCTTTTTAGTTGGGAGTAGATATTCCAACCTGTCACTCCCACTTTCATTCTCTCTATTTTTTTTTTTTAATCTATTTCAATTTCTAAAGTCATCAGTTCTGTCATACATCAGGAAAAAGAATTCGGGTAATTGTTATAAGAAGACTGTAAGAATAGTAATCGGACGTTATTGCTCGTTGTTATTACGGTAATGCCATAACAATATGGTTATGTTAGAGGACTCGTCGATGTTCTAGCCGCACAATAGTCAGGTTGTCAGCAGAATTAGTCGCATAGGGGAGGGAGTGGTAAATTCTTAGACTTAGTAAAAATGATATAAGATGCTCAATTAGTTGTTGAATGGAAGACTTTAGAGGAATGAAAGTAGCATGCCAAATTGATATTTGAACTCTCCGGAGAACGACTTGGATCACAAGGGTCCTAGATATGAAGGATTCCCCTTACTGAAAAAATGTAGAGAATGATGATCCTTGGTAACCAAATGGATTATACTTTTAAGATTATATTCTCCTTTATTATCTTACCAATGTAAGTATCATCATAGATCATAAATGGTTTGTACTCCATATATATGAGTACCCTCAAAAATTTTTGGTATTCCCAAAACCTAAGAATTACTACTATATCACTACAAACTTACTATGTAAAACTGTCTGAAAAAACTTAAGTGGTTGACAATAGTTTCTTGTTTACGGTGAAGAGCTAGCTAAAACTGAAATATACATGCATGAATTGGGCACTCGGAAGAGGTGAATAGATGATGAAATGAAGGTGGAGTGTCACACCTTGTGAAAAAAGCATGTCCCCTGCTCTCTTCGCCTTGTTTTGTTTTCTTTGACTTCATATACGTTTTTGTCACTGAATTACACCTATAAGGCTATAACTATAAATTAACATCGAGAGTTCTTTTGTTACCCTTTTTTTTTTTTTTTTTGGTGGGAAACAGGGAGAGTTTACCCTGACTATTATTCAACTACTAGAAAAAAATTATACAAAAACATCTCTAGACCGAGGTACACCAACAATATTCTCATGTAAAACCGACCCTAAATCCGGCGGTACAAAATGAAGAGCATGAAAACCGAACGGTAAAAAAAACGCATAGTTCGCTAATTCGTTGGCAAGACGATTAGTTTCCTTATACACATGAGAAATCCGGACTATCCAGTCCCTAGAAATGAAGCCATGACACAAACGTACCAGGAAAGACAGCGGATGTGTTTCACTTATCCATGACTTAAGAAAACCCACTACAATCTCTGAGTCCACTTCCAACTCCACCCTTGTTATCCTTCTCTCCCATGCAATATATAGGCCATAGAACACACCCCATAACTCAGCAAGAGGGTCCGTACACCGACCAATGTTGCAAGCAAAACCACTAATCCACTCCCCTTTCTCATCACGTAACACTCCGCCAGCCGTTGCCATCCCCGGGTTCCCATGAGAAGCGCCATCCGTATTTAACTTAAACCAACCTGATCCCGGCAGCTCCCATTTGATAAGCCTCGCTATTCTCACTCTCCCCTCCCGTACAACTCCATTCACCCGCCGAGCCACATCAACCTCCTGCGCCATATCCTTAATAACTCGGACCCTATCTTTGCAGAGCCTGTCTCCCCCAAACACATTACCGCAACGCCATTTCCAACCCCACCAGCATGCAATAGCGAAAAGTGTTGCCCACTGTCCTCCTACATCATTCAAACCCACCCCCAAATTCTCATATAACCACTCGAACATGGTACTAGTAAAAAAAACACGATGTTTTTGTCGGGGAACCAATCGTTGCCAGATCCCTGCCATCGCAGGGCAATCCCGTAAAACATGAAGTATTGTTTCCACGCCACCTTGACAGACCGAGCAAACTGCGGTATCACTGAGATGTCGCCGATGTCGTTCACTATTCGTCATAAGCACCTGATGAGAGACCAACCAAAGAAACGCTCAAACCCATTCTGGTGCCGTAACTTGCCAAACACGTTTATAGAAGGTAGCCATATTCGTTGTCGGAGTATGGTCCCGAGAAAGAAGTGCAGCCGCCAACTTCATGCTGAACTGACCATTTGTCGTCCCACTCCACGATAATTGATCCGTTAAACCCAATACATTATTCAGCACCATCGCCATCAATTCTAGCCGCTGGTCCTCTGTTATACACGGGACAATGCGAGAGTAATCCCACCCCAGACCATCTAGCCAAAGCTCACTTGCAGTCACATTAACAAGGTCTGCTAGTAATTGTACCAAACCCAACTCTTGGAGAGATACAGAGCCTAACCAACGATCTGTCCAGAAACATACCGTCCTCCCATCACCAAGTACCCACCGATTTGCCTCCAAGACCACCTCTCTTAAACCCCAACCCACACTCCTCCAAAGTGCCGACCAAGTACTCTTGGCAACCATCCATTTATGATCATGGATGTCTCCAACTGAATACTTGCTTCTCACTACACGCGCCCATAAACTTTCATAATCATTTAACACTCTCCACCCCAATTTTGCGATCAGAGCTTTATTCATCACGCTAGCTTGGCAAATTCCCAAACCACCTTCACTCTTGGGACGACAAACCCGCGCCCACGCCACAAGATGTTGCTTCTTCTTTTCCACGGTACAAGATGTTGCTTCTTCTTTTCCACGGTACAAGATGTTGTTTCTTCTTTTCCACGCCCATTATCTTATAGAATTATATTCCCTAACTCTATTTCATTTTAAATAATATTTTAAGTACACACATTTGAAAATTTTCATTTACTTTTTTTTACATAAAATTATTATTAAATTAATTCAACCAATAAAAAAACATATTGCACAATAAAAATGGTAAAAATAATACATATAATATTTTGCATATAGACTTGAAAACTTCACTTAAAATCAAAATTTTAAAACGGAAGGAATATGATAAATTATATATAAGTGATGAATACTTGGCACAAAATAATAAGAGAAATTGATAGATTTTAAAATAGTTTGTAATGCATTTTTGATGATACATGGAAATGAACGACGAGCATACCAAACACATAAACTTTTAGATAAAACTAACTTAACAAGGTAGATCATGAAACGACGACGTCAGTCATAATAATGGTTGGGAAATATTTCGATGTAGCTTCTTATCCATTATGTTTATAGAAGATAATTTACATTCATTTTCTTATATAAGAATCTAATACTTTATATTTTCCATCTATTAGTAGACCAAAAACACATGAAATTCAAATTCTACAATAAGTAAGTGCAAGAAAAACAAAGATTTATCCCCCACTAAACCTGTTTATCTACGTTATAGTATTTTCCCCTTTTATACATTACACATGACATGACATGACACGTCAAAAGAAATATGTCTTACGTCAGAACCTACGTATGATCAAATTCGATTTAAACATAGGACATATGTTACTAAATTGTATATTAATTCCATAAAGATACTTTAACGCATGATAATTTCCAAACTTCTTTATTTAAATAATAATTTACCCCTTTTGGGGGCTATGTGTCGTTGAGTCCCACCACCATTATAAATGATCTCATCGCTTGCTTTCTTGTTTCTAAGTTGTAACCATTTCCACTTATAATCATACAGCTTCTCTACTCTTCTAGAGCAAAAACAAAACAAAAAGATATCGCCATCATCATCAATGGCGGATACTAAGGTAAATCTGTCGATTAATGGACAATCAAAAGTGCCTCCAGGTTTCAGATTCCATCCCACCGAAGAAGAACTTCTCCACTACTATCTCCGTAAGAAAGTTAACTCTCAAAAGATCGACCTTGACGTGATTCGTGAAGTTGATCTTAACAAGCTTGAGCCTTGGGATATTCAAGGTTTTTTATACAAGAAACCCAACTAATTTCTACTAACTCTATCTCTCTTTCTCTCTTTCTTTGTTCTTTATTTTGAACCATTTTGGTATGCAAATGCAGAGGAATGTAGAATCGGTTCGACGCCGCAAAACGACTGGTACTTCTTCAGCCACAAAGACAAAAAGTATCCAACCGGGACCAGGACAAACCGGGCAACAGTTGCTGGATTCTGGAAAGCTACGGGACGTGACAAGATCATATGTAGTTGTGTCCGAAGGATTGGATTGCGGAAGACACTCGTGTTCTACAAAGGAAGAGCTCCTCACGGTCAGAAATCCGATTGGATCATGCATGAGTATCGCCTCGACGATACTCCAATGACTAATGTAAGAGTGTATATATATAATATATATAGCTATCATCAATATTCATTTTAGGTTGGAAGAAACAGATTCCATAGGTCAAAGAATAAGCTAGACTCGTTTCATGCTATATAAAAGGTTTTGGTTCATTTAATATTATGTACTAGAGCCGAGCCGTCTTTTAGCATGTGCAATTAAAGTAATCGAACATGATCCTAATTTTAAAGATAATAATTTCTCTATAAAAGTATATTTACGCATAAAGTAATAGCTTATATGGTTTTTTTAATATAATTATCACAACATATGTACATTTAATATATATAAAGTTTGTAAAGAAGGGTTGGTTGTTGATTAAAAAATAAATAAAGGGGTTATACTATGCATCCAACAAGTATTGAACGAACAAGATCGAATTGTTCCGAAAGAAAACAATATAAAGTCGCATTTACGTCTTCATCATGTCATTTTGCATTTTATAAGATCGATTTGTTCCATTTATCACAGGGCTACTCTGATGTCCTAACCGAAGATCCGATGAGTTATAACGAAGAAGGTTGGGTGGTATGTCGAGTTTTCAGGAAGAAGAACTATCAAAAGATCGACGATTGTCCTAAAATCACTCTATCTTCTTCACCTGACGACACGGAGGAAGAAATGAGGCCCACTTTTCACAACACTCAAAACGGCAACGTCTTAGACCATGTTCTTCTCTGCATGAACCGTACCGGTTCTAACATTTGCATGCCCGAGAGCCAAACGACTACCAAAACTCAACTTCAAGACGATGTCTTATTCATGCAACTCCCAAGTCTTGAGACACCAAAATCTGAGAGCCAGGTCGACCAAATTTTCATGACTCCAAACCAACTCGATCCCTTTAACGTTAAAGAGAAGATAACCGGCAGACCGGTTTGCAGTAACTGGGCTAGTCTTGACCGGCTCGTGGCTTGGCAATTGAACAATGGTCATCATACGTGTGGTCGTAAGAGTTTTGATGAAGAAGAAGAAGATGGTGATACTATGATGCAGCGATGGGATCTTCATTGGAATAATGATGATAATGTCGATCTTTGGAGTAGTTTCACGGAGTCATCTTCGTCTCCTTCGTCTTTAGACCCTCTTCTTCATTTATCTGTATGATTATATATATACAAAATACATACACACAATATATATATATATATATTACTTCTATAGTATTAAAATTAAGTTTGTTAATAATAATAATAAAAAAGTCTCATATTCTATGATATCATGTCTTGGTATTGGGGTTCAAGACGTGAAAATTAAAGACTTTTTAAAATTATAATCATAAAATTTATGAAACTAAAGACTCTTTCGATTGCTTACTAGACTACTGTTACTAGTAAGCATGTTTATAAAAGTCAATTCCATTTAGTTATTTTTTTTCACACCCCTTAATTAACTTCTTTTTTTTTTTGGGTCTACATATACATTTCCGACATGCATGCACTATCGGAAACGGTTGTAATATTTTAGATCTCCTGAATTTTTTTTTGAATGTATATATGCTGTATGTATAATGTATTCCAATGTTATAGTTATAAAAAACAATCAAAAAATTTAAAAAAAAAAAAAAAAAATCAGAAAATAATGTTTAAAAAAAAAAAAAAAAAGAGATATTCTATTGAAAATGCATAAATTAAATGCATGTACATAGCTATGACAATTAAGTCATACGGTTTTGGAATATAAAATGAGAGAGTAGAGATTACATCAATGATTATAAAATCACTAGAAAAGAAGAAGTGTAAGAGAGTTTTCTCTTAAACCACCTAAGATGGAGGGCCGAGGCTGCCTCGTCCATCCAATTATCTTGGACATATATCACAAATTCACAATAGTTTAATTTGTCAGTTGTAAATGAGCATCAGTTGCGATTGATCGCTTGTGAACATAAGGTTTATAATTTAACCACTGATGAATAGCTAACCAAGCTAGACTGTGAGTATGGACTCGTTCTTTCGACATGATTGTGCCTGTCTGTCAAATAATGGTTATGAAAAATTTTAGGAGGACAAAAATAGGTTAGTCCTTTCGAAAACCTTTTAATGTTTTAAGTAAGAGTGAGCAACGAAACTGAGCCAAATATAAATTTACAGGAACAACCCGACCTAGATATGATATGTGTCCAATATATTATTTGGACAATAATAAGAGTGTTTCTCGTAATACGGTTGGAATCATATGAAAGTAGGAAGAATTGTGATATATTGATTAGGAGGAGGATGGTATGTTAGTTGAGGTTTCGATGAACCATCTTCCTCCTCTAGAACATAATTTGCATATATGTTAGAGATTTTATAAGTGAGCATAAACATGGTTCATCGGATTCATCTTTCTTTTTCTCCTGAGAATTGTAGGATTTAATTAACATGGATCGGGACGGATCAGAGTCTTTGTGTCATGTCAAACGTAGTGTGCTTTTGATTATAGGATCAGACTACCTAGTGTAGTTAAATTCATGTATAAACAAAGCTCACGTATGACGATGACAAAAACAAACAAAAACAAAACAAAAGTCACGTATGACACGGGAATTTTATCTCGATAAAGTATCATTGTCATTTTGACATATGATAAATGAAGTGATATTTATTTTGACTTACATCTAATTAAGTAAAAGTGTACCAAATAATTAACGACAGCATAATAAGATTCTCGCTTCGTTATAATTGATTCAACTTTTGGTGCAAGTGCAACTGTACTGTTTTATCTTTTCGTTTCCGTTTGAAATTCCAGATTTCTTCGTGCAAATGGGACAATCCATCTACCACAGTATCACTTATCTAATTATAAATTTTGAAATATTCTATAAGAGAACAATGTTAGAAATGTTCTTACGTAGCAGAATGTAGGATAGTAAGTGGCTCGTAATTAATGAAGTTTTTAAGAGAAATTGAAATAAGCCGACTCATACGATGGACAGAGAATTCTTGTAGGCACAAGATAATGGATCCAATATGCTGGTTCGAATGAGTCAAAATTCAACAGTGTCACTAGCTAGTTGCATGACGTGATTCAGTGAGATGCAATCGACACGGAGCGTTGTTGGTGGTAAGAGGCCGATTCAACTAGTGAAAATGGACCAATTAAATTAATACTGATCTTTTTTTCAAAATATTTGATCAATCATATATTTTTCATGAACTAACCAAGATAAGTAAATAAGTGTAAAGAAGTCTTCGAGTTTACCATATAAAATGTAAAGAAGTCTTCGAGTTTCCCGAAAGTTTTTTTTTTTTTATTCATAACAACTTTTTTATTGAGGGTCATAATTCTGTCTCTGATTAAGAAATAAATAAATGAAACAATGGGAACTCATAAGATACGAATATAGATGGCAAGTCATGTCTCATAATTACCAAAAACTAGTTGTCACATAGTTTTCAAACTTTCTGATACTAGAAAGAAGTCCTATATATGCCTACATTATCTGTAAAAACAATCTCAAATTTTGGGTTATGCCGACAGATATTCACCACATATTTTGGTGACAATTGACGAATTTTAACCAAATATCTTAAAGATTTCAACTTAAATTATATTAGAATCCTTTATACACTAATATTGTTAGGAATCACAATATTCATTATCTTATAGAAAGTTTAATTCATTAATAATACATTTAGATTCGATTATCTTCTGTTAAAGTCAATTTTTATATCTAAATGTTTAATTTGTTTTGTCTTAGCTTCCTTCCTCATGAAGTTTATCTTACTCAAGATATTTAACTATTTTTACATTATTTTATCTACTAAATCATTATCCGCTTCATACGAAACACAAAAACGTAAGTATATAGTAATTAAATACGTATTTATTTATAGTTAGAAAATATCAGTTATAATTAATGCATAGATATTTATTTATTTCAAAATAAAACATGTAATTTCTGAAATTGTTTATTTTATATTACTGTTGATTTTTATTTCCTATACAAAAAAATTCTAAGATAACAATTATTTGTTTTCTTTAAATTTTCTTGGTTTGTTATTATTATTTTTTAATTTTGTAAAGTAATAAAAGATGTTATAGTGACAATATTAATATTTACATACATATTTTACTCCAGATATATAAGATCATACATATTAAAAAAAATTATGATACAAATTACAACACATTTTATTATATAAAGTTTGGTGTCAAGTATATTGATCAGTGTTGGTTTTCCAAAAAAGGGTTGTGGACTTTTTTATATTAATTAAGATATATATTTGATATGATAAACATATTATTTTTGATATAACTTTTTAGCTATTATCCATTAAAATGAATTGCGTAAAATTAAAGTCTGATTTATTTTGATAAAACAAATAATTAATGTTTTTGTCCCAAAAAAACAAATAATTAATGTATTGCAAAATGAATGTGTAAGATTGAAATCGGATTTAAACATATACTAAATTAAATATAAAAATATGTGTAACTTAAAAATATTCAAGTATTAATTATCAATGAAAATTTACTTCTTACATAGACACCTCATAAAATGTCCTCTTCACCATATCATCTTCTTACGAAGGAAGTTTTTCACACTCGTAGATTTCTCCTTAATTTCTAGGACTTTGTAACACTCCATCCACGGTCTAGGTCGGGATTAGGTTTAAGATTCCTTTCGGTTAAAGGATTGTCGTAAGTCTTAAGCCAATTATTTGTTTAAAATCAATTTAAGGTAAATAAACAAAAACTAAACTCAAAATGCATCTTTACATGTCATCAGTGAACAATTCCAAATCCGATTTCGAAAGGAGAGACCAGTCGTAAAATTGTATATCAACAAAAAAAGAGGGTTCGTCATAGCAATCTACAAGTTTAGCCGATGCAGCAATGCTCATGGCTTCCTATCATCTTTGCTACTTAGTTACATCGTCACATTTTCTAACTTTAGTTAAATTGTTACGTATATAGCCAAATGCTCATGGATTCCTTTCATCTTTGTTACGTACTCGTCTCTTTCACTTTAACATTCACATTAGTCATTATCACGCTCTCAAACAACACGCATCGACCAATCAGTCACGCCATTCATGTTTCTTCAATCAAATCATAGATATATTACGTAAGTATTGACTAGATAGCTCATAATCACGTTCACCCAATTTCAATCTGGCTACAAGCGTCTGCTCGGTCTTACTCAAATTCTTATCGGGATTGATCATACTCCACCAAATTCATGCTACATGTAATTTTTGGGATACTTTTCATGCACTAGTAAACCTTTATACTGTCATAATAATCTGTTTAAAACACTAATCGTAAACAGCTTTTACTTAAGCATTTTACCCTTTATTGAATCATCGCATTTAAGACTACATCGATCCTGCTCCGTTTTCTATGCTTTTTAATCGGCTTGTCTAAACATGTTGCAAGTATATTTAAGGAAACATGTTGCTAAAACATTCATTACACATTCAATTAGCCTTTTGTAAAAGTTGATCAGAGTTAAACTAAAGTGGAATCTTATATGGTTCGTGAGCTACTTGTACTGTGCAATGTGTCATTTTAGCTCTTTAACCAAAACCCTCGAATGAATACATTTGTTAACAAATCTCCTGCAAAATCTTAACAAAGCAGATAAATGAACTTTAACTGAATCAAAAACATCTTTCAACCAAGTCGATTTCAATTTGGTCCTACCTGGACCAATCAATCATAGATCAAACTTTTACAAATCGACATAGAAATGGGTTTCGAATTTGAGTAGTGTGATGTGAAGATTTAAAAAGACACATCAAGTCCACTTGAGGTAGTGTTGTTTCATTTCGATTTGATTCGTGATCGATCATTCTTTTTGGCTAATGGGTTCCTTACTATACCAGAAGAGTATAACAGCATGATGTTGGTTCCTAACACCAAGTCTCCCAAACACATGGTGACCTCACCTAAATGTGGCAAATCTCAATCCAACTATTACAAAGAACTGAGAAACACAAAAGGCTTTTGTATTGGATATTTATGTAATGTTTGTAACTAGCCACCATCGAACAAACACTAAAGTATCTCTACCATAATAACCAAGATCATTTGCCTCCTTCTTCTATCTTGAAACACAGAGAACTCTAAAAAGAAAGAAACTAGAAAAAACTTTATCTTACACTTTTGTTTTGTGCTTTTTAGCTGCAAATGGGACAACGAACAAGACCATTCTCATTACACTTCCTACACTTGGCCACTACAGCTTCACTTCCCCATCCTTCCACCACTTTACAGCTCCCATTACACTCCGAACACGGCAAAAACGCTAACCCGCCGCAGCCACCGCAACCGCCGCCACACCGATCTTTCTTCCTCGGAATCCCTCTTAGCAAATCTCCAAGCAAACCTTCTTCCACCAAACTCATCACTTCCTCTGCTCCACCAATGTACTTCCCTTTCACAAAAACCCTCGGCGGCAACACCACCACCGCCGTCGTCGACGAATCATCACCACCGCCATAGCCGTTGTCTCTTCTTTCCCGAGCCATGAGACTCGAAAGCTCTTCTCTGAATCCTCTATCCATAGACACATCTCTCTCACATACCACCACACCAAAGCTCTCAATCGCAGCTCTCACGGCGTTACACGCCTCAAATGTCCGCCGCACTCCCCGCAACGACGTCGTGTAAATCACAACTCGATCCTCCCCGCCGTCACAGATTCTCTCGGGTTCCTCCGCTAATTTCGGATCTAACGGTTTCAAAACCTCGTAACCGCTCTTCAAATTAGGATCGGAGTTCTCTTTGTTCACCATCATCACTCCACCACCATCGGAGACATTACTTTCCGCCGAAATAGGAGAGAATCGGCAAGTATCGCCGCCGTCGAGACCTGACATTAGCTTCCAGAAGTTAATAACCTCCGTCGTCGTCGGCTCAGACTTACCGACCATCGTCTCCTTACCGTTGATAGTAAATCTCTCCGGCGGAGTCATCGGAGATATAGCGGAGGTAGCGGAGGAGGAAGGAGGCGGAGGAAGAGAAGGTGAAGAAGAAGAGTCGAGATTGAGAAGACCATAAGTGGTTGAAGTTAGCTTAACGAAATGGTTGCTTAAGGTTGAAGCGTTGAGCTGAGAAGAGAAGTTTTCATCTGTCGGATTTAAGAAATTGGAGGAGACGCAACCACCCATCGCCGGAGATTTCGAGGATTTCTCAACGTCGGAGGAGGAGGAGGAAACCAAAAAAAAAAAAAAAGAAGCACACGGAGATTGAGTGAGAGAGAGACGGTGGTGATGAAGAAGAAGTGAGAAATGAGATTTTTCAGATAAAAAAAAAGACAAAATAACAAAACTGCTAATTAGATTAAAACAAAAAAACTTTTTTGTTTATAAAAATTACAAAGTTGGGGACGTGACAATGCACGTGGCTCTTTTGTTGTGATTTTAATGTCCATATTATATTATTCGTTGAATATCAAACAGTTTGTGTGTACACAGTAATTTAGTTCTTAACGAAACTGTTTGGGATATATTTTTTTATTATTATTATTAATAGTTTACAAAGCTTATTCTTTAAATTAGGATTAAGAGTCCAAAACAAATAAATTTGGTTAGAGTAAAAGGAACCAGAATACCATTTTTAATAGTATATTTCGTTAGGATGAAGGTAGACATTAGGAGTTAAACCAAAGTAAACAAGTTCATGATTGATAGTTATGGTAAAGAAGAACAATAAATTGTTTGTTTAGGTTTTGACCAGAGCAAGAACAACTTTTTTTTTTTTTTTGGTATGTAATAAAAGAGTTTGGCATTTAAATCTAATGTTATCGAGAAAAATAAATTTGGTTATTACTTGTTATATTCCTACTGTTTTTCTTTGTTTGGATATAAAATAGACCATTTGAATTTGTTTGGCATCTAAATCTAATGTTATGTAGTTGGTTGAACTTTTTTAAAGTAGTCATTTCTTAATCTACGTGTTTTTACTTAAAATATGAGATGGAGGAAGTTAATCTAAAATCATAGTCAAACCTTTAATAGATTGGGACATGTCAAATTCTTCAAAATAATAGATTTTAATGATTATTTGTATTTTAATTTACAAAGATTTTACATGAGTTAAATGATAGGTCACAATTTTAAATGATGTATATATATGATATGTTATCATGAAAAGAGAGAAAATTCTATTTTAAATATTGACAAAAAAATATTATTGATAAATAACTACTAATTTTTATTTTAGATTTTAAAATTTTGATAAATATAACCTAATTTTATCACCTCTCTCCTTTTATTTCACCTTCTCTTGTATGATGACTTTCTCAAACATTTATTTTCTGATTAACAATGAATCAAGCATAAAGGTCACCAAACACAAAAGAAACAAGTTACTACTATTTTGAGTTACTACAATTTTGTAATATTCTTCATTATAGTTTATTCTGTATGACTGTATCTTGAAAACTCATATTTGATAACATCTTTTGAGATCGCTTGCCTCAATGAGTCAATGGTGATCTTCTAACTCATTGTTGTAAGTTCACCCAAATACTAAAGAAAGAAGGTGAAAGTTATGTATACAATAATGGCCGTGTTCTTTTCCCTTCTAACTCATATGTATATTGTCTTTCTCTATTTTTATCACTCCAATAACATTTTTAAACTCAGCTTTTCAAAATAATTGAACGAGAAATGCGAGTGTAAACACATGAACGACAACAAAACTAACAAACTTTAGCTAAAACAAATTTTGCCGCTAAAAACCTTCGTTAAAAGATACATCTAAGTGATACTAAGATTTTTGTGTCTCCTAGTAGGTCTCAATTAATCTTATGCGTTGTAATACTTAAGGTGTCAATCCAATTGGGAAAGTTTACTATCACTCAAGATGCAATCAAGAAGTCACAAGTTAAGCCAATTCAAAGAGTGTTTTTATGTAACAATCCTAGAATGATCAAAATGCAAAACGGAAATGAGTCACAGAACTAGAAACGAGAATGCATGACAAGAAGCGAAAATGAATAAAAACATAAATGAGTCTTAGCATGAACTAAAAAGCAGGAAACGAAACAATTCCAGGAATGTAATAAAAATCAGAAAGAAAGAAGTCCTAAGGATAGGAGTAATTGACGTCGGTGGAGTATCCTAGTCTACAGAGTGTTTAACATGCCACAAGCAATCTATCCCTAGACAATGAACATCACTTCTTAGCTAATCCAATCTCTTGACAAAAGCTACTCAAACTCAACTACTTCCAAACCTAGCTCTCGCTAGAGAAACATGATCAAGCATGGCATGAAAAACAAGTTCATTCACATCAACAAACATCCTAGACAACTAATCTCTTAGGCTAGGAACGTAAGTCCCTGGCACTAGTTGGTCAGACATTTCATCAAACACCTTTTGGGTGTGGAAATGTCTCAAACCTAGTCCCAATTGATCAGAGAAAAACTAGTATTTCTTAATCTAGTCCAGAAGGGAATCATACAATCAACGCTTAAACACTCTACATCCTAAGATCCTCCACCTAATCTATCCCATCCTCAAGAACTAACGCACTACTCAGATCCGAAAATCATCATCAACAATAAAAACTCAGAAAACATTGAAACAAGCATTCTTAGATAAGTAAAAATGTGAAGAACAACTTTGTAAAAGGAATCAAATCAAAATACTGAATAAGTTCAAAGATCTCAGGATACAAAATCAGAGTACGTTTATGGTGGCTAGGGAAACCTTACAAAAGAAAACGAGATAAAAACTAAGATGATGTCGCCCAGACTTAACAAAACGTATTTATAGTAAAGACATAAAATCCCTAAAACTTAAAATGACAAGATGAGGAGTCGGTTTGGGAATCTCCTAAAGCGTGTAAGATGGAACGTCTTCTTGACATGTGCGAATGAGTAATGGCTCGAGTGACTGATGGCGTTGGCTCGAGTGGAGTGACGTCGACTCGAACGGCACGACTGCACGACTCGATCGGGACGACTGCGCGACTCGATTGGCACGACTGCACGACTCGATCGGCACGACTGCGCGACTCGATCAGGACGACTGCGCGACTCGATCGGCACGACTGCGCGACTCGATCGGCACGACTCCGAAGTCTCCTAAATACCTGAAATACTCCACAATGCACGAAGTATGCGAAGATAATGCAAAAACTACCTAAATATGCAAAGTGTAGAAAAGAGACTAGAAATTTATGCAAAACAATTAGTTATCCTTACTAAATGCATGACAAAAACATGTTTAGCAGAGACAAAATATAGACATATCAACTCCCCCAAACTTATTCTCTGCTTGCCCTCAAGCAAACGATCAAGAACAAAGTATGGAGAAGAGGTGTGAAGATGGGGTCTCAGAACCTAAAACATGCTGAATAGAGTAGTTAGAATCAAGGTCCTTGTTTTTAGTTCTATGATGCATGGTGAAGGAACTCTATTTAAAAACTTTAGACAAGCTCATCTCAACCTGAAACGATTCTGAACCTTAGTCTACACATGCCATCATTTCTATCATTCCCTTTAACATTCATTAACAAATAACCATGAATCAAGCTATGCAATGTCATCGAACTCATTTGGCTGGGGTGAAGCGGTAAAGACAAAAATTGGTCTTCTTTACAAGTGGTGTTAACAATATAGAACAGGGATCTCTCGCGAAAATGAGTTGAGCTTAAGAGAAAGCTAAAGGTTGAAACCAACTGATACATACAAGAGCAGTGCCCCGTCTACCCAAAGGTCCCAAGAAAACTTAGCTCTAACTTTCTAACCAGAAGTTGGTCCTATCTCTACCCCTCATCGATATCTCTTCTAAAACCCATGCTCTCATTCTTTTAACTTAGCCTTAGGAAGAGATTACTTCATTTCGATCTAGCGGATGGGAAACTTTTTTATCACTATGGTTCTCTTTCTTTTCTTTTTAGAATTTCAGACTTCTTAAGTGTTTTGCTTTCTCTTCCTTGTCTAAACTTTTCTTTCTATGCCCAGAACCAATAATTCTTTTACATTGCACAACCAACATCCTTTACTAGACTTGTAAACCTTGAAAACACATTCCCCCCTCCTAAAGACTCTTTACCCATTTTTTTTTTATTTCTCTTTTCAGAACAAATCCAATCCCAAAACCCAAAATCGAGTTCTCACCTAGTCCTACTAGTCTGGATAGCGCGAACTAGAACTACACAGGATCCTACTCTTGTCGGCTAGAACCTAACACTTTCTAACAAGCTCAACTCGGAAAAGACCTCACACTCAAGAATACAATTGGCTTGAAAGAACAGTTGGTTAAGAGTGCGGGAAACTGTTCCAAAGATGGGAATCAGCTACTTGGATTATTAAGGGTGGTAAAACGGAGAAAGAAAATCCAAGTATGTATGTGGTATCCATGAGTTCAACTTCAATGTATAACATGATAATTGCAAGTCAGGATTAGGTTCAGGTAGATAGGGAATGATGTCAATTCAAAACAGGCTTCAATCAAGACTAGAATGCAATTTCGAGAATTCAAAACCTGGTTCAGTCTTATATTTCAAGTTCAATCAACATGCATCAAAGAACTAATAACAAGGGCCTTGATCCTATCCTATTGAATTCAGCATGTTAACAAGGCTACAATCATCATCAACCCTTATACTAAATGCAACATTCCTAAATGAACAACACTAGACTCAATCCTAATATGCAAATGCAAACTACATGAACACTCTGTTTTTGTGGAAATTTTTGAAATTTTTGAAATTTTTATGGCTTTTCTATGCAAATAGATGAATGCAGACTCAAACATGATATGATGCAAAAATTTGAAATAAGAATCACAGAAAACGTCATCAGATACATCATCTCAAACCCTCCTCCAAACTTAAATTACACAGTCACCTGTGTAAGAAGAATTTGCAGGAGAATTTAAGAATCACAGCAGAAACAATGCACAAATGAAATGGTATATACAAGGGAAGGTCGGAGTACCTCAATAGTAGAAGAAGGAGTCGGAGCTCACCCAAGGAGTTGGTGTGTAATACTGGCTCTATCCTTCACGGTGTTCATGATCCGCGGGAGTGGTCTCAGCTGGTTGGTCGACTTGTTGCTTAACCGCTTGCGTGTTCTGATAAGTGTTCGGCTGCTCGTCGCACTGCATGTCATCAACTCTGGATTCGCCATGGTCCGAGACTAACATTACCACTTCCGTAGGCTGGTAATCGCCTTGTTGCTCAACTTGTTGCTCAACCTCTTGCTCAGATTGAGCTGCAGAACGACGCGCTGATCGACGACTTGAGGAGACTCTTGAACCACGCGAACCGCGTCCCTTTCTCTCCCTAGATTCATGTGATGAGTGGCGTGAAGGGGCGGGAGTAAGCTGCCACTGCCGTGACACATATGAAGATTGACGTGCTGGAGAGGGAATCGGAGAAGTTGTTCGCTCTAGGTTCGCGGAAGGGCGTGCTGACATTGGTCTGTTATCCTCGGGGATAGACCTATGGACGGCGGTTGTGGAAGTCGAGCAGCTAAACATACGCACGAGTTTCTTGACAGTCTTGGAAAGGCTGGTGAGCGCCTTGTCTCTAGCTTTCCCCCATTGTTGAAGCTTGTTGAGGCGGTCATGAGCTGCTCTGACCCCTCTGGCCATTCTTGGTTCTGAGTACTCATCAAAGTGGAACTGCTCAGGGCGGTACTCAACTGCGTCGTCTTCCATCGGATCATCTCCTGCTTCTGCTACGTTGACGTGGTGCTCCTCAACATCAGAATTGTATAATGTCTCTGCAGGGGAGATATGCTCACCGCTCAAAATTGTAGTCAAGTCGACGCAAGGGAGGAGTAGTCTCTTGGGACCGACCGCAGGATGCACAAACTTGTATGGCAATCGTCCATTCCTCATACCCCAGTCCAAAGTGCGTAGCTGCCACAAGTTGTTTATGTCTATCCAGCGTGGTAGGTACAACTCGGATTGTAGAGCAACTCCTGCAGCCTCAAGAAACCAAGTCACTACACCTCCCATGCACATTATTCCTGGAGTGTGGTTGCTGTTGAGTCTCGAGACCCAAGTCTTGTATGACATGATGTAGTTGAGAAGGTAGAGCAAAACGGAGGTGTTGGACATGTCGCCTTGCAGTGCGGTACAATCCATGGAAGTGAACGAGAGTCCCTTAAGTGCCAGATCGATCATCTCAAGCTCGCCATAAGTAATATATCCCTTAATCTCCTTGGCATAGAAGGCATTTGTGACGGCTTTCTGGAAGTAACGCAGCACCGGGCTTCTCAGGTTCGTCGCCTTTGTTTTTGATGTAGTAAATTCTGGCATGCTACCGATCGTTGCCCAGAGAGCAGTTATCTCATTCCTGTCAAACTGCGGTTTGGTTCCTGTTCCGCTGGGAAAACCGAATATCTCTTCGATGGCTCGGAATGTAAGATTGCAGAACTGGCCATGAACGCGGAAGGTAATGTAGCCCAATCCTCCATCAGACATCATGCATGGCTCATCCGCGTACCAGTGCATCTCCAAGGTGGAAAGGAACTGAATTGTCTCCTCTCTGTATCCATTCTTGGGGGTGTTCATAACTCTCTCCAGATGACATCGCCGAAACAAGTACTGAACATCCTCCCCAATCCCTAGCAGCTCCATCGTCTCAGGATGTGGATATCTGGTTCCACTGAACTCGCACTGTTGGAACAGCACGTAGTACTCTTTGGGAGTCAGCTTCGTCTCATATTGTCGCCGTCGTACAGATTTCCTTGGCTCTTGTGCTGGACGCAACGCAGGTTCTTCCTGTTCGTAATCACTGCCTTGGTCTCCCGAGAGGGAAGCTCGTGTCGGTCTCTTCCCGCGACTCTTGCTCTTGGAGAGCGGTTTGTCTGGTTTGCTCGAACCCGCTGGTTGTTCTGAACCCCCAACAACCTCGTCAACCATGTTCTTCATTTTCATGAAACGCTTCGCCATGGATTCGGGGGATGAACGTTCTCCGGCGACACAACCATATGCCTCTCGCATCTCGTGTATAAACTCAGTACTTTTTCTGTTTCGCTGGAACATGTAAACTCAAAGCTAAACGTTAATACGTTAGTGAGCGAGTAATAAGAGCAATTAACAAACTTGATTGTTAGAATGCTAAGAGAGGAGTGTATCAAACGGAAACGACAAGTATGGTTCACGTCGGTGAATCAAACGAGCTGGATCGAGTGGACGATGCTTCGATGGCGTGACTCGAGCGAGGTGAGTCCGGCGATGGCGTGACTCGATCGGATGTGGGTGAAGCTGGTTCGAGTCGACGGGGGTTTTGGATCGAGTTGACGGTGGTGACTTCAGTGTATCGAGTGGAACGAGCGGTGACGACGGAGCGAGAAAAACCGATCGAGTGAAGTAGTGATGGTGAGATTCGAGGGAGGATTTGACGGCGGCTCGAGCGGTTGGCGTGAAGACGTGTGAATAACAACAGCGGTAGATCGAGTCAAGTAGTACGAGAGACGTTCGTCATTGTCGATCGAGTCAGAGCGCGTAGGGGGCGGATCGAGTGGTGATAATGGCAAGCAATACCGTTGGTCCAGCGGGAGTTCGACGATGGCTCGATTGCAGTGGTGAGAATGGCTCGATTGACACTTCCTAGAGACGGCTCGATTGTGATGTGCAGCTTCGTTGGAGCAGGAATCTTGTGAGAACGAATGTGTTGTCGGGCGGAGAGAGTGAATCGAGAGTGGCTCGATTGAAGACGTTCGACCGTGGCTTGATTGAGAGTTCACCCGTGGCTCGATTGAGGCAGTGAAACCAGCTCGATTGAGGCAACGAGGGAGAGAGGTACACCGACTCGATTGAGTTGAGCGAACGGCTTGAGTGTGTCGGGTGTGCGGTTGGGAAGTAGACGACGATGGCGGCGTATCGACTCCCCCAAAACAGAAGTGCGGGGTGAGACGGTGGTGATGAACGGGAGCGTGGAGCTTCGGCGAGAACGACTTGGCTCGGGCGAGAGTTCAGCGATGCTGGCTCGAAAGAGAGGTGCAGCAACGAGTGAACTGCAACAGGTCGAAGATGAAGATTGAGCGGTGAAATTGTGTTTTGTTGGTGGGAGTAAAGAGGGAGAGAGTGTTTAATAAATAAGGGGGGAGGGGTGTGCGTCGATGGGGAGCAAAGAGATGGAGTGTGGTAGGTGAGAGTGGTGGGTGAGTGAAGATGGGGGAGATAGGACACAAAGTAAATGTGTTGTGTGAAAGGGAACAAGATGGATGGGAGGTGAGGTGATGGGGGGGTTGAAAATTCACGTGGGGAGGAAAAGGAGAAGAGCAAGTGGATCGATTTCTTGTTTTTTTTTTTTTTTTTTTTTTTTTTTTCAATTCACTCTCCTTTTCACACTACTTTTCTCTGTATCCTCTATCTCTGTTGCACATACTCCCTTCTATCTCTGTTGCACATACTCCCTTATGTAGATTCCTGAACACAGAAAACCAAAAACAAAAATTAAAAACCAAAGGGTCCTAAAAAAAATATTTACAGTGATACCTTTGGGACTTCCTCCCAAGTGAGATTGTTTTAAGTCTCTGAGCTTGACTTTGCATACTCATTATGCTTTGAGGGTTCATAGAGCGGTGATGAGCTCCCCTCTGGTATGTCTTGTCTAGCCAGATACTCTTCAACATTCTGTCCAGGTTCAACAACAAATGAACTACTCTTCTTCATTATCTCAAACCTCTGCCTTAATTTCCTTGGAGGATAACTTCTCATTGTACCTTGGAGCTTTTTGATTTGCCAACTCATCTCCTTCACCATAGTTGTTAACTCTCTCACTGAATCCCCTAGAATCTTGGTAGTTTGGAGTTCAGACAAACTGTCAAGCGCGGGAGGACGTGTCTCTTGCGGTTGGTGAAGTTAGGAAGCAGGTCATGACGCTTAGGGAGAGCAACAACTACACTCGAGTTGGAACACGGTTGAGTGCCCCTTCGAGTTTTTTCTTTGGTTACCCAAATTTATGTGTCTGCCTCATTCACACCCTCAAAGATGTCAAACCCAGCGTTCTGATCTTTCTCTTCAATCACGAAGGTATACCCATCAATAGTTGACTTCTTCTTAGCATCCTTAATATTAAACTTCATCTTGAAGTTCTTCCCCAGATTGAGATCAATCATCCCCTTCTTGACATCAATGACTGCTCCAGCTGTAGCTAAAAAAGGCCTTCCCAGAATTAGTGGATCCTTAGGCTCTTGATCCATTTCCATTACCACAAAGTCAGTAGGAATCTCAGCTTGTCCACTTTTGATGGGAAGGTTCTCTAATAGACCATGAGGCAGTCTAGTAGTCCTATCAGCTAATATCAAGCAGAGGTTGCTTGACTTGTATTTGTTGAATCCTAACCTCTGAGCTAGAGAGAGTGGCATGAGGTTGACCGAAGCACCAAGGTCACATAGGCTGTTACTAAAATCCAATGGACCTATAGTACAAGGTAGAGTAAAAGACCCAGGATCTTCAAGCTTTTTAGGGACAATCATCTCCACTTCATTACGTTGGTTACTCAACATGATTGTCTCCTCATCGTATCTAACCTTTTCATGAGTTGTCTTAGCTGCTTCCTCCTTTTCCTTGATTCTTTGGATAATGGGTTCCCTAAAGGACTTAGGGGATGAAGGTATATGACCTGAGACTTTAGGTAGTGGCATATGGAGTTCAAGTTCTTCCAATTGTTGATCAAACTCAGCTTTGTACTTCTCTACTAACTCCCTTTTGTATGTTCCAGGGATTGGCAAAGAGGATAAAAAGGGTGGTGCACTGGATAGAGTTGTTTTTCTCCCGGTTACAACTCGTTCTTCAGCATGTCCAGATGCTATACGAGTGTCTACACTAATAGTTACTTGATCCACGTGATTGTGTGTCTCACCTGGTGACACATCAAGTTGTTTGCTTTCTTGGACAGAGTCATTTTTGCGGGTTAAATCCTCCCTTTGAATGATGGCATTGCACTCGTGGCTTAGTACCACCATGCCTTGAACTTCCTTTGATCTCTCCATCACCAAGTCTTTGAGGAATTTCTGGTAATGAAGAACTAGTGCAAATGCATCCAGCAACGTCATCCTCAACTCAATCTCCTTGACTTGTTTTTCGAACAGAGCTTTATATTTCTCAGTAAGCTGCTTCTTAAACCTCACTGGAAATGGTAGAGGTGGCTTGTATGGTGGAGGAATGAATCTCACAGGTTTATCCTTGGGAGCAGCGGGTTCTTTCGTAGCTTGAGGATCATATTGCTTGGCTGACTCAATTGGATCCTTGAGCACCTCGATGGGATCCTCTATCTGAACTTCATCTTGAAGAAAATCCTCCCCATCTAAACTCTCATTGTCCGCAGTGAGCCGTGCATCTACAGCTTGGGTGGTGGTACCATGGATAGTAGCATAGTCCTTGGGGTTTTGAACTGCTTTTCCAGGTAGTTGGCCAGGTGTTGGGGTAGAAGTAGAGACAGTCTTTCCTTCCATATACTTCATCTTGGAGTTAAGGGCTTCAAACTTAACATTCAGATCATTGTAAGAACATTCCATCCGCTGACTGAGTTCAGCAAACTTCTTAACAGTATCGAGAGAACCACTAGCTTGACCTTGAAGAAGTTGTTGCATCATTTGCTTCATTTCTTGATCAGGAGCTGGAGAAGGCGGAACCGGTTGAGGGCGAAATCCTGGTGGTGGTCCTGAGGGAGCGTGGTAACCTTGCTGGAACTGTTGTTTAGGGATGAATCCCTGATTGTAAGGCACAAAAGGTTTTTGTTGACCTTGTTGTTGTTGTTGAGGAGGGTACACCTAATCTTGTGGATTTGCAACGTTGGTGCTCCGGTAAGATAAATTGGGGTTCGTCTAATAGGGGTTGTAACCCTTGTTGTATCCACCTTGATTCTGGACGTAGCTGATCTCCTCAGACTGCTCACCCTCCCCATCTTGGACGTGAAAATGTTCACCCTCAGATACGAAGTGGACGCTCTTCTGTTGATTGAGCAAGAGGCGGTCAAGCTTCTCATTAACGTTCTTGAGGTCCCTCTTGTACTTCTCCTCAGACCCAGTGTCGCCCCAAACTGTGCGGTCATAGTCCTCGTTATAATTGCCATCAGACTGGGCGAGGTTTTCAACGAGTTCCCATCCTTCATTGACGTCCTTGTTCAGGAAGTTTCCGTTTGAAGCAGTGTCAAGCAGCATGCGTATCTTTGGTATCACACCAAGGTAGAGAGTGCTCAGTAGTGACTCGTTGCTAAAACCATGGTGTGGACACTAGCTGTGGTAGCCCTTGAAGCGCTCCCATGCTTCATAGAATGATTCTGAGCTCTTCTGAGTAAAGCTGGAAATCTCGTTCCTGAGACGTGCCGTTCTGGAGTTGGAGAAAAACTTGGCCAAGAAGGCTTTCTTGCAGGCGTCCCAAGTGGTGATTGATCCCTTGGGAAGGTTTTTCTCCCATTGATGAGCTTTGTCTCCCAGGAAGAATGGGAAGAGGCGCAACTTGTAACCGTCCTCACTCACGCCGTTGATCTTGGTAAGACTGCACAGACGGTCAAACTCGTCCAAGTGGTCGAGTGGATCCTCCATAGGCAACCCGTGGAACTTGTTGCCTTGGATCATGGAGATCAGACCACTTTTGATTTCGAAGTTGTTGTTCTGCACGGCAGGAGGGACGATTCCAGCATGCTGAGTGTGAGTGTTCGGTGCATCCCCAGCACCAATGTTTCGCGGTCCCGGATTTGGTCAATTCTGTTGGTCCATATTGACTGGTGCGGGATGATCAGCGAGTTGATGAACTTGTCGTGGTCTTTGTAACCGGTTGATATCGTCGATAGCAGGAAGGAGGTTCTGATGTCCTCTTGATCTGGTGTGCATGCAACGTTGCAATCAACAGGTTCCTTATGCAAAACAAACAAGCAGACAACCAAAACAAGTCAGTACTCAGAATGATATGTGTAAAAGAACTTAATCTTGCAAAACTTGAAATCTTAAATGTAGCAAAACGAATCTCAAATGGCAACGGCGCCAAATTGATACTAAGATTTTTGTGTCTCCTAGTAGGTCTCAATTAACCTTATGCGTTGTAATACTTAAGGTGTCAATCCAGTAGGGAAAGGTTACTATCACTCAAGATGCAATCAAGAAGTCACAAGTTAAGCCAATTCAAAGAGTGTTTTTATGTAACAATCCTAGAATGATCAAAATGCAAAACGGAAATGAGTCACAGAACTAGAAACGAGAATGCATGACAAGAAGCGAAAATGAATAAAAACATAAATGAGTCTTAGCATGAACTAAAAAGCAGGAAACGAAACAATTCCAAGAATGTAATAAAAATCAGAAAGAAAGAAGTCCTAAGGATGGGAGTAATTGACGTCGGTGGAGTATCCTAGTCTACAGAGTGTTTAACATGCCAGAAGCAATCTATCCCTAGACAATGAACATCACTTCTTAGCTAATCCAATCTCTTGACAAAAGCTACTCAAACTCAACTACTTCCAAACCTAGCTCTCGCTAGAGAAACATGATCAAGCATGGCATGAAAAACAAGTTCATTCACATCAACAAACATCCTAGACAACTAATCTCTTAGGCTAGGAACGTAAGTCCCTGGCACTAGTTGGTCAGACATTTCATCAAACACCTTTTGGGTGTGGAAATGTCTCAAACCTAGTCCCAATTGATCAGAGAAAAACTAGTATTTCTTACTCTAGTCCAGAAGGGAATCATACAATCAACGCTTAAACACTCTACATCCTAAGATCCTCCACCTAATCTATCCCATCCTCAAGAACTAACGCACTACTCAGATCCGAAAATCATCATCAACAATAAAAACTCAGAAAACATTGAAACAAGCATTCTTAGATAAGTAAAAATGTGAAGAACAACTTTGTAAAAGGAATCAAATCAAAATACTGAATAAGTTCAAAGATCTCAGGATACAAAATCAGAGTACGTTTTTGGTGGCTAGGGAAACCTTACAAAAGAAAACGAGATAAAAACTAAGATGATGTCGCCCAGACTTAACAAAACGTATTTATAGTAAAGACATAAAATCCCTAAAACTTAAAACGACAAGATGAGGAGTCGGTTTGGGAATCTCCTGAAGCGTGTAAGATGGAACGTCTTCTTGACATGTGCGAATGAGTAATAGCTCGAGTGACTGATGGCGTTGGCTCAAGTGGAGTGACATCGACTCGAACGGCACGACTGCGCGACTCGATCGGGACGACTGCGCGACTCGATCGGCACGACTGCACGACTTGATCGGCACGACTGCGCGACTCAATCGGGACGACTGCGCGACTCGATCGGCACGACTCCGAAGTCTCCTAAATACCTGAAATACTCCAAAATGCACGATGTATGCAAAGATAATGCAAGAACTACCTAAATATGCAAAGTGTACAAAAGAGACTAGAAATTTATGCAAAACAATTAGTTATCCTTACTAAATGCATGACAAAAACATGTTTAGCAGAGACAAAATATAGATATATCACTAAGTTATCAAGAAGAAAAAACTAGAACCTTCAAAATTCAACAAAACACATCGCCGATGACAACAATTCTACCACAAATCGATTGATAACTCAGCTTAAATCGAACTCTTAGCCAAACTCTAGTAGATTTGAAACTCCAAAAAAGATTAATAATAGTTACAATAAAATACGAAAGGGAAGAAGAAGAAAACAAAAAAAAAAGAGAAAGACAGACCAAAAAATAAAAGAAGTCGAGACATAAAAAAGATGAATGTGATAAGAGAGAAAGAAAATAAATAAAAGAAAAAAGTTTTTTTGTTTAGCTATTGGTTAGGGTATAACGATCATTTTAATTCATCTCCATGAAAAGTTTAGAAAAGAGTTTTAGAATGTGGCATTTTAAAAGTTATGGTAACAAAAATATGGCATAATTGTTAATTTTCTCATAAAAAATTATTTTTATCTTTTATGAACTGATTAAATACTTTAATGTTACATTTTTACGAACAACATATTCATTTTTTTTCTTCTATTATCTTATTCCATTTTTTTTACCTAACTCTTTTATCAAAAATATTTTATGAGCAATAATTCTACGATGCAACTTTTCCTCTTAACTTTTTTACCAAATTTTTTTTATTTCACTAGATTAGTGAGACCAAACCTCTTATCTCAAAATCTTTCGTGAACAATAATTCTACAATGCAACATATAGTTTCTCTCCGGAACACAAGTCAAACAAATTATGTATAACAATAATTCTACAATGCAACATTCGTTTTGATAATTTATTGTTCTTATTTCCTTTTCAAAATAAACGATAAGCTATTAAAACTTTTACATAAGGTATATGATTTGATTTTCGGAGAATGCATTTTCTTTATATATAAGTGAATGCAAAATTTATTGAAGGTTCTAATATTATGTAAGTAGACCTTATCCATAGTTCGTAATATCAAATGTTTTATTAACATAACTGATCTTTCGTGAATGTGATGTGAAACAGATAAAATTGTTTGTATTAGAACAACTGTGAAGCCGTTTCTTTTCACACTGTATCGACAGAATTTTTTTTTTAAATATAAATTTCATGTTTAACTAATCTTTAAGTCTCTATTTGAAAACAGTTTGAATAGTAAAATAAATTTAAGAGACTCATAAACACAAAAAATAATTTTATAGTAGGTTAATATTTATTATTAATATTTAATATCACATATCTAAAATTTAATTTACAAGTTTTATTTTAAAATCATTATATATACATTAAAACGAGTATTAGTACGTTTATCATTGAATTTTATTTATTTAATATTAAATATATTTTAAACGACATTTATGTAATCTTAATGGTATAAAAATATATTTTTTTTGCTTTTTCAAAATTCTAGTAGGAAACTAAAATTTATAGAATAAAAATCAACGCGGATATAAAGAAAATATGTGAATTTTATTTCTTTTGATTTTTTTAAAAACCGGATTTAGAGTTCACACTCCACCTTGCAATACAATTTCTCTATATATTACATCATAAAAAATTAGATTTTAATTCTATGCACTTAATCCCAATAATTAACATTTACAATTTTCATAAAAAAAAAATATGTGCATTGTATCAAATTTATATCTTACTTAATTCTAAAAAAAACTAAAAATTAATCAAATATAATTCACAAAAAAAAAAACTGAAAACTCATATTATCTCATGTTTGAAAAAGTAACAATAACTTAACTATATTTTTTATATATTTTGTAATCTCATACGTAATAATTTTACTATGTGTCCAACTAATTTTAAATAAAACTATAATAACATTATCCATGTCCAAAAAAAAACTATACTAACATTATCATAAATTAATCGGTTAGTATTTTTTCACAAAAATTTTATACCTGAAAAATAGAAATAAAATATGAATTTAAAGATAAGTTTACTAATCCCAATAAATAAGAATATATGCATAATATGCATACATATGCTCTAAATTACCCAGTGTTCTAAAATGCAGCCTAAGCGGGTGCCTAGGCGGCGGTTATACGCTATGCGGTGACCGAACGTCTCGAATTTTAGCTATACGGTACTTTAGGCGGTTTTAAATAATTCGGATGCCTAATAGCGTTTAGGCGGACATTATGCGGTCTAGGCGGAAACCTGTACGGATTCTAGGCGGTGTATTGACTAAAATAGTAAAAAATACTGTAATTAAATATTCTTTAAAATAATATTTTTGTTTCAAATAAATATTATAATTAGCCTCTAAAGTCTAAACTTATGAAATTTAATTTGGTTCCAAAGTAAGTATAAACTTACATTTTGTCAATTTTACAAGTTTTTGAATGGATTATGTTTTTTTTGTTGTTTAAAATGTGAGATTATTATAGATTCTAAACTATTTTGATAGATAAGAGTTAATTGAATATAATATTTGATACTATCTTTTTGTTTTATGTTTTTCTAAAATTAAAGTGTATAAGTTTTCATCATATATATATATATGTAAATATTATTTTTATATAAATATATATTTATATATCTAAAATATATAATCCGCCTAGATTTCACTTAGGCACCCGCATATACAGTTAGGCGCTAGGCGTTTGTCCACCGCGTAGCAAGCGCATAGCGCATTTTAGAACACTGAAATTATGTAAGCATATGATTTTTTAAAGTAAAGTTTGATCTCATAGTTAAATTTTGACAAAGAAAGAGAGAGAGAAAATATCATATAGTTTATAGAATTGTCACATAGCTTTACTTTACAATAATATCTTCATAAAAATGAGACAACTTTATATGAATTATCTTTTTACAAAAAATTTTTTAATAATACCACAAAGTTCAATATATGGTGTATTTGAAGAAACTATTTTGTTATGAGAAAATTTATTTGTTTATATGAAGGTGAGTATCTACAATCCTTTTTCTTTAGGATAAATAATTGGCGGTATAATTTATTTAATTATGGTATTATAGTAATTAATTTTATAATTGTTTTAATTTTTTTTCCTTATAGAATTAGTAATTTAAAATTAGAATTAGTATTATCTTTTTACATACATGTAAGAACTATATTTTTGTATTTAATAAAATTGTTTAAATGCTTAATTTATAAAGCAAAGCCAACGACGTCGCAGAGAAAAAAATGCTTAATTTATTATAACTATCTTTTTAATTTTAAAATTTGTTAAAACAAAGTTTTTGTATAACACATATAAAATTTCTAATCTTTAAAATTGACACGTGTCGCGAGCACGTGAGTTACTTACTTTGAAAACTAAAGTTTATATAATAAGATTTTAAAAATAATTTTTATTTAAAGTATATCTTTGTTTTGTAAATATTTTCTTGAAAGTATAACAGATATATTTATCTATTAGATTCTTAATAAAAAAAATTGTCATGATTAAAGAAAAACAAGTATTTGACAAAATTGTATACCGAGTTCTGTATAAAGTTCTACCAAACCACCTCAATAACAACGAAATTGATTTTTTTTTCCGGTTTAGAATTTAGACCCGGAACTAAACTTTTATTCGGGTCGGGTTAAAAACTTTTATAAATGCCCTCACAATCTCGTCTTGGTCGCTTCGCAATTTCTTCATTATTACAATTTTTTTTTTTTTTTTTTAATTGGTTCTTTCCTCCGATTTGAGATTTTGCTACCTCGGAACCTCTTTCCGACATCGTACCGTCTCGTCCGATTAGAGCTGGTTCACCTTCTCCGACGAAGCTTACTTATACCCTCAATTAGGGTTTCAAGGAAGACTCCCCACCCACCCAACAATCACGTTCAGTGAATGGTATTGTATCGTGTTCTCAATTTCATCGAGCTTTGATTGCAACTCAGCTTAACTCGAAGAATTGATCAATGGGGTTTCGATTTCGTTGTGTTTTAAAAGCAAAATTTGAGGCGCTTTTTGATGAAGTTGTTGTTGGGTATCTTCTTAGGTTGGTTTGTAATTTGTAATTATCTCTTTTGTGTCTTTTGAAGGTTTCGATTGAGTTTTAATGGTTCTTGGGGATCTGGGAAGGGATAAAGTTGTCTTGCCGTCTTCCGATTTCGACCATTGTACCTAAAGCTTTGAATATGGCTGAATCCAATGGCGGTTCCCACGAGACTTATTCAGGTAAATAATATATATGTTGCTTCTTTATCAAAAGTTTGTTGCTTTACCTAAAGCTTATGGTTGCGTACTTGTGGAATCTCGGATTAGTGCAATTTCTGGAACTAGAGGTGTCCCTGAGTAGCTACTATCGCTGCAATTAGACCAGCTCATGAATGATTTATGTTTTCGAATATTTTTGGATTTCCTTGAGTAGAAAAGGATCAGTCTTTGAGTGTCCAGGACATGTTCGAGTTAGGATCGTTTTATTTCTAGTGGGAAGAGGGTTTGTAGGATTTTAGTTGACGAAGAGATTGGGAATAGTAGTTTCACTAGGTAGAGGCTAAGGAATGTAAGCCTGATAAGAGATGATAGAGAGAATAATCCAATGATAAGGTGACCTTGGATTTTGCAGTTTAACAAGAGTGTCAATATGCAATCATAATGTGTGCATTGTGATTTTCTAGATATTCATGATGATTAGCACATGATGCTAGCCAAGATTTGTTTGGTGAACACCAATATCTTACATGTCCGTTACAGATGACGATGAGGAACATGAGGACAACAGCAGGGGTTTTAACCTTGGATTCATCTTTGGAAATGTTGATAACTCTGGGGACTTGGATGCTGATTACCTTGATGAGGTAATCTGTTTTACTCTTTCAGTATGATGACCTTGTTGAACACATTATTTCATGGAAAAATTGGTCTCACTTTGCTGTCTCTTCTCTCTGACATGTGCCAATGATAACATTTAAACTTTACAGGACGCCAAAGAACATCTTTCTGCATTGGCAGATAAGCTGGGTTCATCTCTACCAGATATAAACGTAACATTCTACGCACTCTTTGACATTTTGTTTCCTAAAGTTTATAGGCGAGTGAATGCGGGTCTTCTTTTTGATTTTTAATCCTCTTTTTGTTGTACTTGGATGCCAACTATGGTGTTTCTAAACTCAACAGTTGTTGGCAAAATCAGAACGTACAACAAGTGATCCAGCTGAGCAAGGTGATGTTGTCTGCCAGGGTCGTCTATCTCATGCAGTTTTTATTATTCATATAACTTCTAGTTTGCATTCTACCCCTTCTACCAACAAGTGATTTACTAGGAAACCTGCTAGAATTTTTTCTCCCAGTGGACGTTTCCATTTCCATCGAAATTGTCTTGCATTCTTCCTACTTTGGTTGTAGTCATAATCTATCTATTTACTATGTTTAATATATTGTCTTGCGTAAATCATTATATACAGTATAACCATTTTAACACGATGTTGGAGATCTTGACAACATTCCCACCCATAGTAGTTACATACTGATACTATTTACAATACCCAAATCCTGGTCATCTTTGTCTCTAAATGTGATGATATGTTGTGTAGATTATGATAGAAAAGCTGAGGATGCTGTCGATTATGAGGATATTGATGAAGAGTATGATGGGCCCGAAGTTCAAGTAGTTAGCGAGGAAGATCATTTACTACCAAAAAAGGAGTATTTTTCGACTGCAGTTGCCTTGGGTAATTTAACTTCCAGAGCTTCTGTGTTTGACGATGAAGATTATGATGAGGAAGAAGAACAAGAGGAGGTGCATCCGCCAGTTGAAAAATCTTTTGAAACTGCTAACAGGGAACCAGGTTTGCAATTCAAAATTTATGTTTTTTTTGAACAAAAAGATTAGCACATAGTACTTTTGTTGTGTCATTTCATGGCTCTGAAATTGGTTTAGGTGAGTTATTCTCCAGGTAATTTTACTTGTTGAGCTCAGGCAAATGGTTATTTGCAAAGCTGTAGTATAGCGCGTTTTTAAGTCCTTGAGATCAGAACACATGGAATTTATCTTATATGTATCCTGTGTCACTGATTATAAGACAATTTTTTTGTGTTGCAGTTGTCTTAAAGGAAGACAAGGCCTTGGAGTATGAGGATAGAAATTTGGAAACCGAGGATCAGATGGACACAGAAGATGTCCAGGAGGTCAGTTTCCCCCTCAAAATAAAGGGAAATTGTGTCTCAAACTACTTTTTTTCTTCTTTGCTGTGGGGTGATTTTGTTCTGTTAGTGATCTCATCAAAACATTCAGGAGGAGGTGGATGAGTTATTGGAAGGTACATTGGATGAGAAAGGCGCCGCCCCACTGCCTACGTTGTATGTGGAAGATGGTATGGTCATCTTACAGTTCTCCGAGATATTTGCTATCCATGAGCCACCACAGAAGCGCGACAGGAGAGAAAATAGATATGTCACTTGTAGAGGTAAATGATCTGGAATGTTTTTCCTATATGTTTCTTCTGAACCCTATTAAATTTTTTTGTGATGTCCATGCATTTAAATCTGCAAAATCAAATAAAGTTAAGTGTTGAAACCATGATAGCAATTCCTTTTATGCGGCTAAGTTAAGTGTTGAAACCATGATAGCAATTCCTTTTATGCGGCTCAGTCTTTATTGGCTAGAATGTGCTAGATCTGTGTAATTGGTTCATCCCATATCATTTTCTAGGCAACTTCATATTTCTTTCCATTTCATCATTTCTGTCGTCTCTGCATTTTGTTTGTAATTCACTTCTTCATGTGGAACTCTTACATCATAGCCTTATTTCGTACAGACAAATACAAATCTATGAATATTTCTGAGCTTGTCGAAGACGATGAGGAGGTACTCCTAAAGAGCCATGGTAGGGTTGATACTCATGTAAAACAAGCTGATCTGGTTCAGCTAGATGTTCCCTTTCCAATTAGAGAGGGGTTACAGCTGGTACAAGCTGGCAGAATGGGTGGTATCCCACCAGAATCAAGGGAATTTACCAAGCTAGGAAGGGATTCATGTATCATGGGTGAAATGTTGAAGCAGGACTTAGATGATAATTCATCTCTATGCCAGTCTCAATTATCGATGGAAGTTTTTCCTCTTGACCAGCATGAATGGGAACATCAGATTCTATGGGAGCATTCACCTGAAATTAGTGGTACTTCTGGTCAGGGCTGTGAATCTGGACTTGAGCCTGAAGGTATGCTGGTTGATGGAACATATTCAGAGACTGATCAAGAAAGCTTGAATGTGATGAACTCTAGAGAACAAGTTCAAGCTGACAATAGTATGCTTATGCCTTTTTTTGCCAATCTGTTGGAGTCTTTTGGCTCAAGAGGTTCCCAGTCTACAAACGAGTCCACTAACAAAAGTAGACATCATCCACAACTGTTACGTTTAGAATCCCAGTGGGACGAGAATCATCTTAGAGCAAATGATGAAGCTGGAGTAGAGAATATAAAGCGACTTGAAAGCGAAGCTCTTGGGCGCTTTAGCAGACTTGTATTGCGAGAGAGGGATTTGGGGGATGAGGCATGGTTAGATAGTGTAATATGGGACTCAGATAAAGAGTTGAGCAGATCTAAACTAATTTTTGATCTTCAAGATGAGCAAATGGTCTTTGAAATTGTGGATAATGAGGAAACCAAAAATCTTCAACGTCATGCTGGAGCTATGATTGTATCCCGGTCTTCAAAATCCAAGGATGAAGACTTTCATGAAGGCTTTGAATCAAATTCTGGATGGCAATTTAATATTTCTAATGACAAGTTTTATATGAATGGAAAAAGCTCTCAGCAACTGCAAGCAAATACTAATAAATCCGGCATTCATAGTTTGAGAGTTTTTCATTCAGCACCAGCGATTAAATTGCAGACAATGAAGAGTAAATTGAGCAAGTAAGTGGGCACTCGTATACTTACTTTAATAACATTCTGTATTTGCACTCTTTTGTGTACTTTAAAAATGTTTCCACACTGGATGCTTTTTAACATCCATTTTTTATTGTAGTTTTTGTTAAAATGTTTTGAGTTAACTTGTTGCAGTAAAGACATAGCAAATTTTCACCGACCCAAAGCTTTATGGTATCCACATGACAATGAGCTAGCCATCAAGCAACAAGGAAAGTTACCCACCCGAGGATCCATGAAAATTGTAGTTAAGAGCCTGGGGGGTAAAGGAAGCAAGCTACACGTTGGCATAGAGGAATCTGTATCTTCTCTAAAAGCCAAAGCTTCAAGAAAGCTAGGTTGTTGTTATACTTTCACTTTTTGTCTACCTCATTATGACATGGATTCTATTTCGTAATTGTGGAGCTCACTTGCCACAGTTGTTTTGCAGATTTTAAGGAAACAGAAGCAGTGAAGATGTTCTACATGGGGAAGGAACTTGAGGATGAAAAGTCTCTTGCTATACAAAATGTTCAACCAAATTCCTTGGTTCATCTTGTACGTACCAAAGTACATCTGTGGCCATGGGCACAGAAGCTACCTGGCGAAAATAAATCTTTGAGACCTCCTGGTGCATTCAAGAAGAAATCTGACCTATCTACTAAAGATGGCCATGTTTTCTTGATGGAGTAAGACAAAGTTCATATGAGATTTTTACCTGTGTCAAATCGGGAACTTTTGTTTAGTTTTTCTTTAATGCATGCTACTTTGAGGCTCTTGCGGTTATTTTGATCTCTAGCTGGAAAAGACATTTATTGGACGTCTCCATTTTGTTGCTTTGATCTCTGTAGGTACTGCGAGGAGAGGCCGCTGATGCTCAGTAATGCAGGAATGGGTGCAAATTTGTGCACATATTATCAGAAGTCATCCCCAGAGGATCAACGTGGCAACTTGCTGCGCAATCAAAGTGACACTTTAGGAAATGTGATGATTCTAGAACCTGGGGACAAGTCTCCTTTCCTTGGGGAGATACACCCTGGTTGCAGTCAGTCATCAATTGAAACAAACATGTATAAAGCACCTGTTTTCCCGCAGAGATTGCAATCAACAGATTACTTGTTGGTCCGGTCTCCTAAAGGAAAGCTGTCTCTAAGGCGTATTGACAAGATAGTTGCTGTTGGACAACAGGTTTGCCTTTCGATTTCTGTACAGGGAAAGCGTACATGTATATAGAGACACACACACAATCAAGATTGAATCTATATATTACATGCTTGTGATTTAGTGTCGTAACAATGGAGCTTACTAGCCTGAGCGAATTAAATTATATCTTTTGCGTTATCACATTTCCCTTTGGTACTTAGGTGTTGATGTCCTAGCAAATCTTAGGATAAGTCATTGAAGCATATAGTAAACTAACAGGTTTAGAATAACTTAGTATTGTTGGGGAAGGTCTTCTAGTGATCAGAGAGATGTGAGATGTTCATTTCAGCTGTGTTTTAAGAAACTAGAGTTGGGCTATAAGTGTTTACCTGCAGCATACGTTATTGTGGCAATCTTCATCTTATTTTGCCTGCAGCATACGTTATTGTGGCAATCTTCATCTTATTTTGCTCTAGTTTCATTTCATAAAATCGGCGTGCTCAGATTTTATTTTTTTCCAGGAACCTCGCATGGAAGTAATGTCTCCTGGATCAAAGAATCTACAGACTTATTTGGTGAACAGAATGTTGGTTTATGTGTACCGAGAATTTTCGAAGCGTGGTGAGCGTCACTCAATTGCTGCAGATGAGCTGTCTTTCTTATTTTCTAACTTGACCGATGCAATCATCAAGAGGAACATGAAAACTTGTGCTGCTTTGAAGGTATCTCATCAATTTCTCACTCCCGCATAAGTCGCATCTAGAGTTACACACTTACGTTTTCTTTCTTTTTTTTCTTCTTATTGCGTCATCATGATTCTGTATCATGCTGACCTCTTACATGGATGTACAAAATGCAGAGGGATAAAAATGGCCAGCAATATTGGTCAAAAAAAGAATTGCCAGATCCATCTGAGAATGAGCTGAAAAAGCTGGTGGCACCAGAGCATGTAAGTTTTGCCTTTGAGTTAATTTCATGATTTACACACCATTTGGTTTCTACTGTCCAAAGTTGCATTAAATGGAAGTATACTCTTTAAGATGCATGATATTCTATATTTTGTTGGCGCAGGTGTGTTCCTATGAGAGTATGCTAGCTGGCCTGTACCGGCTCAAACATTTAGGGATCACCCGGTTTACATTACCTGCCAGCATATCAAATGCATTGGCTCAGCTCCCAGACGAAGCTATTGCTCTTGCTGCTGCATCACATATTGAGAGGGAGTTGCAGATCACTCCATGGAATCTAAGCAGTAATTTTGTTGCTTGTACGAATCAGGTGAGCATCATTTATCCATATTTGGGAGTTACCTAGCCATGAGTTTCTATCTGTAAGTTATGTTATTAAAACTTAGGAGTTAGTTATCCCTAACCAGCTATATAATCCGTAAAAGGCGTGTTTGTTCTTGGTTCTGTTTTATAGACACGCCGGGGTGATACATTATTAGTTCTTTACAAACATGATTAGAATCTATTTCAGCTCTATCTTCTCTAGTTTTGCTAACAGCCTTTCTGAATCTCGTCAGTGGAGTTGATTTAATACTTTTGATCAGTCATCCCTCATGCTTTCGTTGCTTGGTCGGGTCGATACTCACATGTCTGATTTTCATTTGTGGGTTTGAGTAGGACAGAGCAAATATAGAGCGCTTGGAAATTACTGGGGTTGGTGATCCCTCTGGACGGGGTCTAGGATTCAGCTATGTCAGAGCTGCACCAAAAGCACCAGCTGCAGCCGGGCATATGAAGAAAAAGGCAGCAGCCGGTCGTGGAGCCCCAACTGTCACTGGTACAGATGCTGATCTTCGCAGATTAAGCATGGAAGCAGCTCGAGAGGTAGACTTTTTTTGTTTCAGATTCTAGATATTTCTTCTAGACTATTACTAAAGTAAAGCGATCAAAAATTGAAATTAAGTTATGGTTTGGCTTTTACATTTATAGGTACTTCTTAAGTTTAATGTCCCCGATGAGATAATTATCAAGCAAACTCGATGGCACCGTATAGCTATGATACGGAAACTATCAAGTGAGCAGGCTGCATCCGGTGTTAAGGTTGACCCTACAACCATAGGCAAGTATGCTCGTGGCCAGAGAATGTCTTTTCTGCAGATGCAACAGCAGGCCCGAGAAAAGTGTCAGGAGATTTGGGACAGGCAGCTTTTGTCCCTTTCAGCTTTTGATGGTGATGAGAATGAAAGTGAAAATGAGGCGAACAGTGACTTGGACTCCTTTGCTGGAGATCTGGAAAATCTACTTGATGCTGAGGAAGGTGGGGAGGGGGAAGAATCTAATATGTCTAAGAATGACAAGTTGGACGGAGTTAAGGGTCTCAAGATGAGACGGCGGCCATCTCAAGTTGAGACAGATGAAGAAATTGAAGATGAAGCTACTGAATATGCAGAGTTATGCCGATTGCTGATGCAAGGTACTTTCTTTCAACTAAGCATTTGTGCTGTTAGCTAAAGGTTATTTTGTCAATGACACTGATTGGTTATTCCTATTTAGATGAGGATCAGAAGAAGAAAAAGAAGAAGATGAAAGGTGTGGGAGAGGGAATGGGATCCTTTCCTCCTCCACGACCCAATGTAGGTTTTCAGATTGGTGAACCGTTACGAAAGGCCATTGCCATGGAGAAGAAACCTATTGCCATCCAACCTGTCCAACCTGATGTATCTTTCTTTGTAAATGAGAGCACCGTGAAAGACATCAGAAATGTCAGTACAAGTTTGAATATATATATATTTTTTAAACATTCGCTTTTGTCTTCTCCATTTACTGTGTCAAACCATGATGTCTTGCATCTGTTGACCAACTCGTATCTTGTATTCCCCTTCATTGGCAGGTTGATATCCCAATTATAAAGACCCCCAAAAGTAAACAGGTGAAAGAGAACAGCAATTCTTTGGGCCAGCTGAGGAAGGTCAAAATACTGAACGAAAACCTAAAGGTGCAATCAAATCAGTACAACATGAATAAACTTTAGCTTATTTTATACTTTTATGGTCATTCTGAGGTGTTCTCCGTTCTCTCGGTCTAAACCAGGTATTCAAGGAAAAGAAATCAGCGAGAGAGAACTTTGTTTGTGGAGCCTGTGGTCAGGTATTTTATACTTATTGACTAGATTTTTTTATCTAAACTTGTTTCTTAGAATAAAAGCATCTGATATTATCTTTCATTCCTCAGCATGGGCACATGAGAACCAATAAACACTGCCCAAGATACAGAGAAAATACAGAATCACAACCTGAAGGCATAGATATGGAGAAGTCTGCAGGAAAGCCAAGTACTTCAGAACTATCAGGTCAGCCCAAGCTAAAACCTATTAAGAACAGCAAGGCTGCATCAAAAAGTACAATAAAAACTTCTGATGAAGTTCCAAAGGGAGATAATTTAACTGCCAAAACTGGGGGTCTTCCTAGGAAGTTTAGATATGGTATCCCCACTGGAGAGCTGTCAGATAAACCTGTTTCTGAAGCTCCCGGAAGTTCAGAGCAAGCAGTGGTGTCTGACATAGACACTGGGACTAAGTCTACATCTAAGATCAGCAAACTGAAGATTTCAAGTAAGGCAAAACCTAAAGAAAAGGTTGAAACTGATAGACCTCCGTATCCATTGATGCCTACATTTAGTAGAGAGAGAGGGGAGAGCGAACCACACAAGCCTTCTGTTTCTGGACAACCTTTGTCTAGTACAGAGAGAAATCAGGCAGCCTCAAGCAGGCACACTATTTCTATTCCGCGGCCATCATTAAGCATGGACACAGATCAAGCTGAATCACGCAGGCCTCATCTCGTGATACGACCGCCAACAGAAAGAGAACAGCCTCAGAAGAAACTTGTTATAAAACGTTCGAAGGAGATAAATGATCATGACATGAGTAGTCTTGAGGAGAGTCCACGGTTTGAATCCCGTAAAACAAAAAGAATGGCAGAACTGGCAGGTTTTCAGAAGCAGCAGAGCTTCAGATTGGCAGAGAACTCCCTAGAGCGGAGACCAAAAGAGGATAGAGTATGGTGGGAGGAAGAGGAGATAAGTACGGGAAGACATATGGAAGTAACGACGAGAAGAGATTATGATGATATGACTGTATCAGAAGAACCCAATGAGATAGCTGAGATCAGAAGATACGAAGAGGTATTAAGGAGTGAGAGGGAGGAAGAGGAACGACAAAAAGCCAAGAAGAAAAAAAAGAAAAAGAAGCTGCAACCCGAATTAGTAGAAGGGTATCTAGAAGATTATCCTCCTCGGAGAAACGATAGAAGATTGCCGGAAAGAGGGCGGAACGTCAGAAGCCGCTACGTCTCCGACTTTGAAAGAGATGGTGCAGAGTATGCACCTCAACCAAAACGACGCAAAAAAGGAGAGGTAGTAAGATTCTCTTTGCTTCCATATTTTACCTTTGTTCAGTCAAAGTTATTGCTCTATAGCACACGTAGCATGCTTTCATGTGTCTAATATCCTCACCGCTCCTGAACTTGTAATCACATAGATTTCTTGTCTTGCCAGTTGATAAAGAAGAGATTTTGAAATTTAAATACGAAACTAATAGCTAGGAGCTATATGAAACTCATATATGTTTCCTCTCCTCTGTTCAATTACCAACAGGTTGGCCTAGCAAACATCTTGGAACGCATAGTGGACACACTAAGACTTAAAGAGGAAGTGTCACGCCTCTTCTTAAAACCGGTTTCCAAGAAGGAGGCTCCGGACTATCTTGCTGTTGTGAAACGCCCGATGGATCTCTCGACAATCCGGGATAAGGTACGGAAAATAGAGTACAGAAACCGAGACCAGTTTAGACACGACGTCTGGCAGATCACATACAATGCCCACCTTTACAACGACAGACGTAACCCAGGCATACCGCCTTTGGCAGATCAGTTGCTCGAGATTTGTGATTACTTGTTGGATGATTATGAAGTTCAGTTATCAGAAGCAGAGAAAGGTATAGTAGATCCTAATGACTGAGAGAGAATTGTAAGATAGAATCTGTATCCCCTCTTTATAGTCCCCCAAAATGGGTTTCTTAGCTTAGCTAATGATTTGTACGAATAGAAAACATTCCCATGTTTGTGTTGTAAAGCCGAAGTAATGAAAAAGAAAAAAGAAATCGTTATTATTTTTTTTTTTTGTGAAATTTTCAAGGCTTCCTAACAGTTAAAGTAATAAACTTCTAATAATCACAAGTACCAATGCAGGAGTCTTGTTGATTAGAGTTAGAGCAGGAGGTGGCACGAATGCATCATAATAATTAAGGACACTAAGAACAATTCGTTGATCCATGTTGAGCCTTCGTCTTATCGTGCATTAGCTTTCTCTGCTATTGAGCGTGTATGTTGCTTTGGAAGCCTCCCGTATGAGTTCGGGCACCAAGAACTCCCATGTGGGTTCGATACCTTCAAGAAACAATTTTGTATGTTCTACATGTTTCTCCAATTCATAAGAAAGAATTTTGCATTCATTTTTTCCTAAAAAAAAAAGTTGTATGTACGATAACAAAATGGTGGGCCTGAAATAGGCCCATTTAGCAAAGGATCGCTTCAACACTCGAACTCCGCAACGTGAGACACAACGGGCAGGCTAAAGCTGTCCGGTCACATCCCGGGCAGATGCTCATATGCCGACACGGCAACATCACCACCGTCGCTTCCATTTTCCGGCAAGCTTTGCAGGTCGGCCGTTTCATCCTCTCCGGATCAACGTACGCCGACTCAGCGTCGTCTACTCCGCTGATTTCAGCTCCTAATACTAGCCCTTCCTCCGCCGACACACCACCGCATTTGTTAACGGCTTGGTGAAGCTGAGCCTGCAGCGACGCGGCGGCGGCTTCCTGCGCCTTCGCTCTCCCTTGCCAAGCTTCCGCCTCCGCTCTAAGCTGAGATTCACGCGCCACGAGCTCATTGTGACGGCGCGTGGCTCTCTCTATCTCTGCCTCTTTCTCTTTCAGCTTACGTACCAACGGCTCCTCCACAGCACCGATAAGCGCTTTATAGTGTTTCTTCCTCCTCTCCACTAATGTGCGCCGTAGCTCCTCCGCCTATCACAAAAAAAAAAAAAAGGAACAATTTTTAACGTTCCGGTTTGAGAACCAAAGAAACAAAAACTCTTCAGAAACCCCCAAAGACGAAATCAAAACCTGGGAACGAAGCAATTCATCAAGTTCCTCGCTTTGCCAATTGTAATGTGCAGACAAAACACCTTCAAAGGAACCGGAGAACAGATTCGGACGAATCTTCTGTGTATGATCGTCGCCGGAAGATAAACGTAGTCCTGTATGAACCATATTTGAAGACGCCGTCGTATGATTGTAGTTGTGTTGTAATAAAGACAAGTCTATAACTTGTGGGAGCTGATGATGAGACTGCTGAGGTAACAACAACACTTGATGATGAGACTGCTGAGGTAACAACAACACTTGATGATGATGATCCTTCGTTTCTCTTCCTCTTTTCCTCTGGTTACAACCTACAGAACAAATAAAACATTCTCACTTTGTTCAACAAAAGTGTTAACGGGGGGGGGGGGGGGGGAAAGAAACAGAACATAACGAACCTCCATAGTTGAATAACATATTGGTTTGCTCAAAAACAGTCTGTGATTGCAACGATAAATCTTGTTCCTTGTCTTTCCCGTTTCTGTTCACACAAAAAAAAAAACCGTAATCAACATAACAGAGATTAAAAAAAAAAAAAAGGATCGTAACAAAATTTACAGGGAAGAAAATGAAACCTTTTGTTATGGAGGATGAGATTAGAGGAATGGTGTTGGTGAGCTTGGACAGCCATTTTAGTGATAGAGAAGAATATGAACAATAAAAATGGGTGAATTGATTACAAAATCTCTTATATCATCTTGAACGTATTTGAACTCTGTTTTTTTTTGTTTGTGAACCTTTCACTCTCTCTATCTTTGTCTTTGTATATATATAAATATAGGTGTGGTAGTAATAAAAGAGAGAAGAAAGAGTCTTTCTTGTAGGTTTGGTTTTGTTTCTTTTGGTTCTCTTCTCTTCCTTCCTTCTTGTTAATAATAATGCCTTTGGCTTTTTCTTTAGGATTCTTCTCTCTCTCTCTCGTGTCTTCAACCACGCCATTACTCTCGCATATTCCAAGAAAAACCAAAAAAAGTGTATAAATAAATAAAACGCAAATCGATATTTCTACTGTTTATTCGGTGACCAAGTTATTTTTTTTTTTAACTTACTCCCTCAATTTCAAAATATACAATGTTTTAACTAAAACAAGCAGAATAAAAAGTTTTACTTTTAACAAGTTTAATCAATCATAAACGACACTACATAATATAAAATACTAAATTAATCTAAAAGTTGTATAGAAACTTGAAAACATCTTATATTATGAAACAAAAAACTTCTTTAAAACATCTTATATTTTGCAACGGAGGGAATATTAAAAGATGTACATGTTGTATAAAAGATGTATATTTTTAAATTTCTTGTTACAAAAACAGAAAAAAAAAAGCTATATATTGGATTGTTTTGCACATTTTCTATTTTACTAGCCAAACATAAATTCATAAACAACATTTTTCTTAGCAAAAAGGAAATGAAGTGCAAGTCAGAAATCAAACATATGTGTGAGACTTGCTTGATTTCTTTCCTTAGCATACTAGATAACATAATTAGATCATTAGAGCATCTTTATTGGTAAGTTTGAATTTTTGGGGTTCTTAATTTTTTTAGTATTAAAAAGTGTACTTTTTAAAAATAAGAACCTTTTGTTTGTTAATTAAAATTATATTCCTCCAATGATAAACTCTTATAAGTGAGGTTCTTAGTTTTGAAAAAAAAATTAATGTTTAAAGGTTTAAACAATGAAGATTTTATTATTGCATTTCATAAACTTTTAAAATTGTGATTAAATGATATGGAAGTATTTGCTTTGGAAAGTAATCTCTTTAAAGTTCAAATGATGTAAAAATAATTATGTTTTAAAAATTGTTAAGACTAGTCCAGCGATAAGGGTGAGCCTAGCAACCTCTATTAAGAGGCCCCGATAAAAATAGTCTTAGACAGCAACTTCTTCCCACCTTTTATTATGTAATACTACTATTCATTTTTATATTTGAGTGTTTTACTCCTTCTTTGTTGATAGTTTGCATTTTTCTTTTCCTTTTGCGTATGATAGATAGATCGTTTGGTGACATTAAATTATTCTTTATCTTTCATCTCTTTTACTTTTCAAGTAATGGATAATATCATAGCAATGTTTCCGAAGTTAACGCTGCTAAACAAAAAAAAATTTAAGCAAAATACATGAGTTACGAATATTTATAAAGATGAAGGATCCAAAAAAATTTCCCTCAACAAAGTAAAGTGATTTAAAACAAAAAGAAACCCTTGAAATTCTGTTACATTTAAAGAAACAAATCATTAATCATGTAGATTGCAATTTCAGCCAAATGAAACAAATCATGCAAATGATGAAAAATAAATAAAATTACTAAATCATCTCATTTTCATTTTGCTAATATTAATACTATTTGATTGTGTGTATCTATATATACATTTTTGAGATATTTAGCAAATAAATCCTCAAGTTGTAACTTATTTACAAGCATGCCATTAGCATTAATTATTAATTTCTTTTTCATTTAATTAATTAATATTAAGTTTCGATTTTTGGAAACAAGATTTCCTATCCTAATAAAATTTCCAAAACAATCGGACCAGACCTTTAACCATTAAGTATTAAGTTTATAATTAATTTAACTAATATTTAGTTTCCAATTTTACAATACAATATTTTCTCTATACAAACATTTCCTAAATAATTGGCCTAATCAATAAACGAATTGATTTTCAATCTTGGAGGAGGATTCGTGGCCAAGATTTTCGATCTGCATTGATATCCAATTATTTTTCCATAATATATATGTTCAAAACAAATAAAATTTAAATGCTAAAAATATTCCAAAAATAAAACAGATTACACCTCATTTTTCCCCAATTAGTTGCTTAATCAAATATTTTTTGCGTGCACATGTTTGTTTAGTCGACCTAAATGATCAGTGTATAAATACTCTACACATAAACCCTGATTATATATCAGCAATCACAATTACACAAAGCTTACCAGAAAACTTAAACACTCTTTCGTGTTCTAGATATGCCAAAAATCGAAAGTTAATAATCATGTCTCCTATTTTTTCATCAGAAAACTTAAACACTCTTTCGTAGACGAATCATGACAAATAAGGATGATGAATTTGATTGAATAAAAATCAAGATGGGCGGAGATGTCGTAATGGACGGGATGAAACAAAGACGTAAAAGTTGATAGATTTGTTTTGTCAGATAAAAACAATTGTGTCGGTCTAGACAAAACAAAAAAACCAATATTAGTTTATTTTAATACAAAAGTCAATTACGTATACTGAATTAGTTTATTTTGTTCAAATAGCTATTTTTCCATTTCTAACAAATTATATACACACATCTTGGGTCTATTTTAATAACCAAAGTTTACTAAAAGAAAAACAACGAGGAATTCATGTCAAACAAATAATTGTTAACAACTTTTTTTTCCATTTCACAACAAAACTATATATACTAAAGTTAACTGATTCTTTATATATAAAACATACAAAACTACAATACAAAATTATCCTATACATATATTTAAAAAAAATTTAATAACAAAAATATTACTTTTTGTAAATAAGAAAAAAAAACACGCACAATATATTCCTTCTATAAATCATTACTTATTTAATTGTATGTTATACTATAATATAAAACAATAAACCTCAAACAAAATACTTTCTAATTTCTATACTAACTAATATATCTATATTTGTAAGGTTGTATATTTTATATACAAATAAACATTAGTTATATATATATATATATTTAATCTTTAAAACAAATTACATATTTTTTTTATTAAAAAATAGTCTAGCGGTGTACCGTGGGTGAATATCTAGTTACTTCCTCATTTTTAATATAAATATCTTTTACATTTTCACACAAACTAACAAGTATAGTAAATGTTATATTATAAGTTTATACCTTGTACTTTATATTGTCTATTAATATATGAAAGAGAAGCAAAATACATATATGAATATCAAAATTTTACAATGACATCATAAAATAATAACTTGAAACAAGAAAATATTTTTCAATGATATTTTGTCTGAAACAAAAGAACTATATTTTCATAATGCATAGATTTCGGGTTGGGTTCATAATCTCTTCAAATGCGAGATTGTTACATGCTAATTAAGTTGCTTCCTCACCATCGGTGAATTTGAAAGCTTTTCCATTTTTTCTCTTTTAGGTTATAATATTCGGAGCTTGAACAGGTTACAACATAAAATATTAAACGGGAGGTTACACTATCAAATAATTTATCTTACAATTAAAAAATTGATATATTACCAAACCACATTGTGAAAATTAGGTGGTAACAATAATAATTATAAGTTACAAGTTACAACATAGAAATAAAATGGTTTACATTATTACATTTTATCGCGATTAAAAATAATACATGACCAAAACCATAGTAGAAGAAATTAGGTGGTAACAATGATATAATTAACAATTATTGAAAGCTTAACTTATAATGAGCTCATTTGAGTTGTTTGATCTCAAGTTCCAACGAACAACAACCCCGTCAACATGCTAACAGTTGGTTTGCAGATTGAATTATCTACACCTATGCATATAAGTAATTTATGTCTATATATATATCCAAAGTTTGTGTACACATAAATACGTATATATAAAAATAGATTATATGGTTGAAAACTTGAAAGTGGAAACCAACTAAACGTTAATTTTATTTTTTTATTTCCAAAAAAACTTTAGGATCTGTTGTTGATCGATATTGGAATTGGGGCAGCAAAACAAAATTTAGAATCTAAAAGTTTGGTTTTAGTCATTTTCAAATATACGTGTTGAAAATGGCCTATGATGGATGGATTTTATTTTCCAAAAAGACCGGTTCAATTAGACTGAGCGGTTATCAAATACCAAACCAAACCAACTTTTATTTTACGTCGATAGAAAAAATTTAACAAAACAATCTTCATCATCTATTAGTTCACAACATAATAAAATGATCTTGGACCTGGTTTTTCTATTACCAACCACATAAGCAAATTTAAATCTAACATACAGTGAAAAAAATTCAAAAATCCAATGAGATACACAATCAACAGCTTTATCCAATGCTGCGTTCTAATATCTAATTGATGCTCAACACTACTTTACAAGAATATCTCTGAGTCTTGAGTCTTTATGAATCAGTTTTGAGGGGTGTTTGATCATTGTACAATACCTTTGATCACAAAAGATCTGGAGCTTTTATCGCCATCCAAACTGGAGTTCAATTCATCGACCGAATGTTCTCAAACTTCACAAAGATTCAACCTTGTCAAAAGATTGGAGATTCTCGCTGATTCTTTGAAGTGCTTCTTCACTCATCTCAACTTTTCGGACTAAACTGGGGAAAACCTTATTCTTCTCGGATGCTGCAGCAGAAGTAACTTGACCACAGAGTTTTGATTTCATCTCTAAGCAAGATTTGAGATCATCTTCGGTTCTTGCTTTGTTCAGTTTATCTATTATGTCATTCAAAGCTGAACCTTTCTCTTCCCATTTCTTTCTTTTCCTCCGCCTTTTCATATCATCTTGATCATCTGAAGAACCACCAAATTCCGGTTTCTTAAGCTTAAACAAACCGGCATTGACAGTCTCTGTGATCTGCTTCTTAAAGCTCTCTGTCCTTGCAGAGTTCGATCTCAGTCTCAGTTTAAGCTCTGACATATTTTTTTCCTCGCTGTTTTGCTCAGAAGCTGCTGATCCGGGAACCTCTTCATCAGGAGCAGATGTAAATGAAAATGCTTCTTCGAGTAAATTCACATTACTCATGTACCGATCAAAAGCTTCATTTTCTACTTCGATGTTTCTGTCTCTATACTCTTTAAGCTTTGTAAACCGCCACTCATTTAAAGCTTGAGCATCCTAGATTAGAAGAACAACTGATTAGAGAAAAACAACTAATAGGAGAATTTTTTCGATGAGTAATGAAGTCAATTAGTACCTTTATCGTCAAAGGTTTTCTCTGGCGGGCGGAAGCATTCAAGTTATTAAACTGAGCAAAGTTGCTAGAGAGTTGGCGGATTGACGAAACCCTAGTTGTAGTCCTGAAGCAGTTTCCAACAGAAGAACAATGTCAACTTAAAGAGACCATCTTTTAGTTCCACGAGAATATACATATATAGCATCTGAATATCAACTGCGTTCAATAAACCAAGATAGCTAAGAAATGCCCTAACAAAGTAAGTACACCAGTTTGTCATCACAGATTCACTTTCCCCCAAAAGCACTAAGAAATCAGAAAATAAGAAAACTGGTTTGCATTTATACCCGGGAGTGCCCTCAGATGATCTCTGGTCTGATGATGGTGTACTTGGCGCCTGCATCTTCTCACCAGGCGTTGCAGCTACTTTAAGAACTGCAGAGACATAAACACAAAGGCTGCAAATGGTTGCTTAAAATTGAAAGAATTGAAAATTTTAAGTTGAACAAAATTGGGCTGAATAATATTCAACCCATTCATCTCCAAAATAGTGGTTGAACAAGTTGAACATTTTTGCAGTAGGATTAGTTTATTTTTTCAACTTTTTAGGTTGAATGGGTTGAATAATTATTTTCAACTTCTTCAACCTCTTCCATTCAAATGGTGAAATTTGGTTGAATAATTTTTTTCAACTCCTTCAACTTTTTCAATTGTGCAACCATTTGCACCCAAAACAAGCCATGATAAACATCACTTTATATCTCTCAGCTAAATAACAAGCACTCTCAAAGAATCAGTCTTCCAATACTCTCTTCTCTAGGTCCAGTTTCTCTATTGGTTTCATTGCTCCACTCTAACCATCTAAACTTACCAAGTGAAAGAAACAATGACTAGAATTTCCCTATCAATGTTATCAAAACTAAACACTAAAAATGATTTCTTTAGCTAATTCTCTTCTCAATTTCAGATTCGAAAAGGGGAGACCATACCATGAATCAGTCTTCCAATACTCTTCTTCTCTAGTTCCGACACTAACCATCTTTCAATGAACACTAAACTCCCAAACTTACCAAGTAAACGAAACAATGACAAGAATTCCCCTATCAACGTTGTTAACACTAAACTCTAAAACTGATTTCTTTAGCTAAATTATCTTCTCAAATTCAGATTCGAAGGGGAAACCATACCGTGAATCGGACAGGGGTTCTCTGCTCTTGAACAACAACCCTTACAAGATTGAAACGGGCACCTGCAATGAACACATCCAAGCAATACCACTACAATCAATAAACCAGCATCACACTCACAATTACCTCAAAAAAAAAACTAATCTTTCGAAACTAAAGCTCAAAACTTTAACCAAATCTCACGAACATTTAGACGTATCAGTCCCCAAATCATGGAGAAAACTCAAACCCCAATACTTAAAAACCCTAAATCCGATTCCTTTTAACATCATAAATCCAAGAACCATCCTAAATTCAAAATCCCCAGAAGAAACAAGACCTGGAGCGAGCAACGTTGCCGCATTGGATACACTTAGGCTTGTTGAGACCACGGAGAGTCTTGGGAGGAGTGACGACGGCGGAGAGGCCATTGTTACTCAGAGACGGTGAAGAAGTCGCCATCTTTCTTTCTTTCACGGGGAGATAAAATTGAAACGGTACTTAACTGTCAAAATTAAAAACCGTTACTGAACGAAAGAGAGAAAGCTAAAATTTGGAATCGAAAGGTTTGGTTTTTAATTTTTTTGTTTTGTCGCTCTGTTTTTTGAGAGAAGTGATCTCTCTCTCTCTCTCTCTCTCTCTCTCGCTCGATTCCACGGCGGGTCTAGGGCTCCGGTTATTAAAAAAAGTAACACGTGAGTCGTTTTATGGGCCTGTATCGAAAGCCCAATAAGTTCTCTTTGAATTGAACCGAACTTAACCAAATCATGAACTTTACTTATAATCCGGGGGATATGTTTGATTCAATTTATTTTCTTGGTTTGATAAATGATTAAATGCATTTTTAATATGTATTTCAATATTCAAAAATATCAAATTTTAGCTGGTTATTTAACTAAAAATAATAAGAATACAAATTTGTTTTTGCTTTTGAAATTGTAAATTTTATCCGAAATCTTTTAAAAATGTTATACTAAAAACAATATTATATATCCTTTTCTAGATTTACAATTTATTGTTAAAACACAATTTAAAATGACGTACTGTAGTTAGATTATTGATAAGAATTGTTCTTAATTTCTTATCATGTAAGGACTTTTGATTTTCCATAATATATTTGATTCCTTTTGTGTAGCATCTTTTTGTGGATATAGTATGCAGCAGTTGTGTAGATGTTAAAATTGATTAACAAAGACAGTGAATAATTTTACCAATTCACATGTATGTTTGAAGCTTTGATCTTAGACATAACAATATGTTTATCAAAACTTCTATAATAACACCTTATATAGAAGATTCGATATCAAATGGTAGGTTTAAATAAGTATAAGTAAGTTGATGCGCGGAAAAAAAACTTACAGGGATACCAACGATTAAAGAGAAGCATGATGCCATTAAGCTTGCGGCCAAATACTTGAATGATTACTGAGTGGGGTGGGATGAGAAGATCAACTCTGCAAAAGCTAAAGCCTAAAGCAAAAGCAATAGTGGAGAGAGTTGCCACCGAAAATGCCGTGAAGCGAGACACTATTGATAACTTGGACCTTGATGAGATATTCTTCGTCCCGTAAGGAGAAAACACTATTGATGACTTGGACCTTGATGAGATATTCTTCATCCCGTAAGGAGAAAATCGTGTGGAGTTTATCAGAACCTTATCCAGGCTTATTAAACCCACTAATAAGTCAATCTTCTTAAAATTTATTATCAAAGTTGAAGTTTGGAAGTGTATACAATTAGCTCAATAAATTAAAAGGCAGACCTTAAAAAAAATGTTGGTGGGTACAGATTGTTACTAGGTTGAGTCGAACCCACTACTTCGACCATATATGGGTTTTAATTCAAATTGACTACTTTACTAATTACTATACGTATAATGTAATATATATATATATATATATTTACTAATGGCAAGTGCCCCCCCCCCCCACCACAACGCGAGTCCGCCCCTGATGCCAGTAGCTAGTAGCCTAGTAATCGTAACAGATTTCCTAATTTTTGGCAAACCAACAAAAAATAAAGGACCTTTAATATGATTTAATTTAGAAATGTTATCAAGATAATTTTATGTATTGTCTTTACTCTAAATAAAACAAAAATATAAAGCATGATAATAATGAAAAAAATACAACTTGAGAAAATATATTTAAAAAATAAATGCATAGAGATTGGATCACTTTTGTTTTGCTTATGTTTTTACCTATTTTTGCATTCAATTGTAATTCATATATATATATATATTGCATTTTCCTGATCCTGACATAAGATAGCAAAAATTAAATTTAACATTATTACATCAAAATTGTGATTGTGTTTAGAAAAAAAAAAGATTGGTATAAGCCAATAAAATTTAGCTTGCATCAAAGGTGGTATTCTTGATGATATAATTTTGTTTGATGGGAAATCATGAGGCAATCTTATTGGTTTATATATAAGTGATTTAAAGGAGTTATTGCATAATCATTTTTTATAATTAATAATTTATGTATAATCTTTTTATTACAAGGGAGTATTGAACTTGTATTTTAAAGGATTTGGTGTGATTTAAATATTTTAGGTTTTTGCAAGATTTGATTGAGCTTTTCGAAGATTTTTGGTTATTTATTAGAGTTTTTATATATTTTTTTAAAAATACTTTGTGATTTGGTGAGATTTTATTATTAGATTTTGAGAGATTTTAGGATACTTTATAACAAAAAAAAAAAATTGTCTTTAGAACTGAGATGACGATGATGTAATTATGTCGACAAAAGCCTCTCTTAGGTACTCGTAGCTTTCACTGCCCCCATCTCTTCCTATCCTCTTACATGGATCATCATCGAGAGCTGCTATCTGTAACAGAGCCATGAACCATCATCTCTTCATTATCTGCAACAGAGCTAAGGTTTAGTAGTAAGTAACAAGTAAACAAACCTTTAATTCTGATTCCTCAAACACATTAACTCAAAGCTAAATCAAAAGAAAGAAGAGACAACGTCCTTACAATAACTAAGCTCGCCGAGGATGAATGGACAATCATCAAACTTCTTCACAGCATTTTCCATGTGATCCAAGTTTGATCATGCATCAAAACACACCGAAGTTTCAGCTCCTACTACTGAATTTTAAGTTTCAGAATGAGAACAAGGGACAAACTTATTACGTTTATGTATTTACCTAGTCCACTAAACATATACATCTTACTAGATTGATCGATATTCACAGGCATGCTTATATATGGCTTTGCACTTAAACGGCTGTCTTGCTGCTTTGGAAATTTGTCTCCAAGCATTCTTGCAAGGTTTATACCTGAAACAAAATTATCAAATCAGACTTGGTGATTTTAACATTGAAAATGAAATCACCAGAGCGTGTTTAATTCATTGAGCTAGTACGATTCTCAATGATAGTCCTGCATCTTGGAATCGTTTTCTCTCGGATAAGCTAGTCACTTGATCATCTTCAGTCATTTGTATATATCTCCCATTGAGACTGCCAAATGCAAAACAAATCATAATCAATTTAAAAAACTTGAATCCGAAACGAGAGAGGAAGCAATCGCTGGTGGGATTGGAGCGGAGGAGTGGGGAAGAGCTAGTAGATGTGACGAGGTGAGACTGTTTTTGTTTCAATTTTGATTTTCCAGAAAATACAGTTTTTTTCTTCTTACCAAATCTTTTAAAATTCTATCTCAAAAGGTAGGATTTTGAGGGGGAGTATTTTCAACTAGAAAACAAATCAAAATCTTCTAAAATCATTTAAAGTAGCAGTTTTTTTAATAGTTGTGATATTTTGAATAACAGTATATTTCAAGTAAGTTTTATAAATAATTGAAGAACAAGAGATTGTAAATTATTTTAAATCATTTTACATAAATCTAAGTTGAATAACATAGGATATTAAAAGATTTTTAAAAATCAGCAATTGAGTAATTTTAAAAATACTATAAAATCTTTTAAAATACCAAGTTGAATACCCTTTACACGTAGAATATTCTCTCATCAACACATTTGATAGGTGTCATGATAAAAATATTAATAACTAATTTTGGAAACCCAATTTTAGTGTAAGATTGATGGTTTCCATGTTTTAGCAAAAGGAGTAAAAACCTAAAAATCGTTCCTTATCAAGTAGGACTAGATTAATAGAAGAATGAAACAAAAATAACATAATGAAGCCCAACATTGTGACACATGATAAGTGCAATACAAGCCCACTAATCTATGTTCTTAGCCGATGTAATTAGGGTTATTCTGTCAAATCGATTCATATATATGTAATAGACACGTTATGATCGATGGAAGTAATTTAGGGTGCGCACAAGTACTCTGTTCCTTATGTACTCTTTTTCATGTAACAAGATTTGTTTAAGATTCTTTTCGTAGCAATGTTAAAACCAATACATCATTCTGCCTACTGACTTGTACCTTGAAGCTTTGATTTGGACCTATCAGTTGGCATCAAAGCTTCTATCTTGAAGCTCTGATACCAACTGATGGAGCCAGATCAAACCTTTAAGGTAGTAGTCAATTTGGTAGACACAAATTTATTTACTTAGGTTTACCTTCTTTGATTTTGGTAAGTCCAACTTCATATAGTTTTTACGTTCTGGAACGAGTCTTTTTATGTTTCAATTCGACAGATTTTGCAGCTTTAATATATTGACTATGCAACATAGATAAGACAAGCTCGATTCCAAGTTCTATATATGGAAGAACGAGAACTGAACTGAGGTTGAATGAGTATTTAGAGTCAGATTTGGATGGGACTTGCAGAATGAACCGCAAAAATTCTCAAGACAGATCAAGATTAACACAAAAATATGGTTTTAGTCTTTAGACATGACTTAATTTAATTGGTTATTTAATTTATCACTGGTTTTGGTTTTAAGTATTATAGATCATCAACACAGCGACCAAAGTAAACAACTCTAATTATATATAATCCAGTCTTCATACTGAGGATGGCAATGTCCCAGATTTTCTCTGTTTCTCCCATTTTTCCACCTTACAAAACAAAACCCAACAAAAACAAGAAAATTACACACAAAAAAAAACTATGTTTAGTAAGAAGCAATAAAATATTACGAAAGATTTGCTCACCAATTCTTCGGGACACATTGAACGCACATAATCTCTTAAGTTGTTGCAATCATTAGCATCTCTTCCATTTTTCTCAATACACCTATTTATGCATTAAAACGTAGTATCATGAAGTATACTAATCACGCACTTTAATCATTTATTTAGTTAGTGGTAACCAATTTTTAAAACTTACTTATGGTATTGCATGTATCGATTGAAACAATGTCGTGTTTCATTAGTCACCGGAGACCGCTCATCCGCCTCCGAATCTTTCTCTTGTCCACCGTCCTCTCCTCTCTTAGCACGAAAAGTTGCCTCGTTTTGCGGTGGCGGCGATACCGTGCCGGGAGCGTGAGCTGGTCTTGGTGCTTGCTGGCCTCTCGCGACTTTACTCAAGTCGCGAGATCTCATCTTGTCGTGTGGATCCATTTGCGCCGACGACATCTCCGATCAAACTTTACAAGTTGGGGAACTTTTGGTTTTGTTTTTGAACTTATTTCATCTTTGCCTTCAACAGCAAGGATTTAATAGCGGATGATCGATACCACGTCAAAGCGGTTGGTATACACGTGACTTAATCGAGAGACTTGCATGTGTTCTCTTTTTGCTATGGTCAAAACTTGGGGGCTTGCGTGAGTAACGTTTCAAATATACTATATATGGGCCTAAATAAAGCATGTTAATCACTCTTTAAGGTATGGCCCAACTTAAAATTACATAAAGCATAATATCGTTTGGGATAACTTCTTTCTAAAACTCAATTTATCTCGTCTTATTATTAGTTTTGTTTTCCACTCTTTGATCATCTAAGTTGTTCTTAATAGACCTGTTTAGCATGTCATCATACAATTAAGAATGTTGTCTAGTGGAACATCCCAAATGTTTAATCCAATATGTGTGGCTGCCAGAAAAAAAACAGTTTATTTAGTTTTATCATATGATCTTATATATTATTCAAAAAATAGAATAACAATGTTCATAAAATTTTCATGTGTATAATTTTAAAAACAATAATTGTAGTCAACAAAAAAAAATTATAACCAAAGGATCTCGAACTGAAACCTCAACTAATTTTCTGAGGGACCTATAATGTATTCTTATTATTTAAAGCATCCATAACGGGCCAACTTGATTAACAATTATTTTCCAATTCCAAGATAATTTTTTTACCAGTAGATCACTATGAAATAGGAGTAGTTAAGAGAAAGCAACTACTAGTTGTGTATGATCTGATTATTCACTTCCATAACCATAAGCTAGCTATTTCCATGATCTTTTTCTCCGTAATCCCTAGTTTTGTTAGTAGCACTTTCAACCTATCCTCCTCAATATATAAATTAGATAGATAGCTTAGAGCACTATTATGTGGATTTGTTCATATTTATAATCAACCGATCAGTTTGTAAAAAAAGTAGGTGAATGTTGGTTACCTGTTCATAAATCAAAACAAAAGATTTGTTTTATGGATTAATCACATCTCACTTACCACTTAGCTTACGCTTACCACACTAGAAGTTAAAATACCACATTTCTTTATTAACTATTTTATATATATATATATATATATTACATTGTTGGACAATCGGACGAAACAATTTACGTGGTGTGAGTGGGTTTGGCAACATCATGACACATGCTTGTTCCAGAATTGTTCCTTTTTCTATTTCATTTTTTTATAGTACCAATAGTACTGTTACATGATTACAAAAACAAAATGACAACATGTCGAACTAATTTATACTGTGGATTTTTTTTTAAATGTTGTGTCACGTTTCTAACAAGTTCTTGAGAATCCAACGGCCGAGATTACGTAATTCGGCAATTATATGCCGTTTGGGACGATCGGATGGGCAAAAAAGATGACGATAATGAGTCCCACAAATGCCCATTAAAAAGCTTTAAAGAGGCCACTCTCAGTACAACTAGATGCCGTTGGACTCTTTGCCTTTTCTCTTCTTTTATTCCCAAAACACATCATTGGCTTCTTCCCTTTCGAAGCCATTACCGTCTGCCAATATTAAAACAACACATGGCATGTCATCGCACGTGCACACACATACTCCCATGCTAAAAACATTTATCAATATGGATTTATTAAGAGAAGGAAGATACAAAAACCACCGGACGGGCCAGGCTTAGTCAGAAAACTAGTATAAACTGAAATCGAATAGAGCTCTCTCTATACACCAAGATAGAATAGAAGAGCGACGATGATCAATTTGATCGTTAATTCAATCTGGATACCGTGTGAGAACATAAAAAATTAGTCGATAATCTTTAACTATATATATTCTTGGCAAACGTATAGATATATATATATATATATATATATATATTTTTTTTTTGTAGCCTATAATTCACTCTCAAGATTATACTTCACAAAAAAAATTTATTCCTTTCACGAATTTTCTTGCATCATATGTCAGTCCATTGGTTTCATAATTGCACCTGTAGATAACTTAGATACCGCACCAAATTCACTATGTTAACACGATGACTGATAATGCTTTAAATTGCAAAGAGCCAAGCACTTGATCTTTGCATCATTATCAGAGAAAATATGACAGAACTCTTGCCGACTAAGCTATAAAACTTCTTCCCCATTTGAAATGAATTCCAAATAGAATTTCAGGACTAAATGATTAGAACTAAAATCTAAGGTGTAACACAAGGATTTAGAATCTACACACACACAAACACATAAATCTTATAAATGTTTTTTTTTAAAGTCAAATCTTAAAAACTAGATTGTCTAGAGAATTCACTTTTAATAATTTGGTCCAACAACCCTCCATAGTTATTCTATTTTAATACTACAGAAACTTTTTTTTTTTTTTTTTGTGCAAAATACTACAGAAACTAAAATCCATGTTTATATGTACTTATTTATTTTGCCTTTTTTTTTGTGCAACATTTATCATCTTTCCTTATGTACTGGTTTTTTCCTCTATGAATGTCAAATACTAATGGGATGTTGTAATAGTAAGAACTTTTAAAATGAAAAGTCGATTCTATAGTCAATTTACATATAAAGGGTTGAGCGAAATAAGTCTCTTTGTTCTCCCTCTTTACTCAGATCTCTTGCCATGAATGGTTTAGTTATATGCACTCACTTTTCGGAAAAATACAAGTTGATATCTATTTGAAACTGAAACATGAGAGAGTGTGAACAAAGAAGACAAGAAACAAGTAGTACATCGAAATAAAATGCCCTTTATTCCATTCACATTTGCATTGCATCACATATACTTATTACTATTGTCTTTTCAACAACACTATTCTACATTTACATATTTTACCCTTTGAGCCCAAAATATACAGGCACAAGTATTCTATTTATGCTTCCATTCTATTATATTCCCCACTTTTTTACCCATCATATCTACACAACACTATTATGTTAAGCTTTTTTTACTTTACATTGCTTTATACCATTATAGACATATATATACATACATACATTTACCCGGAATACTACGTACTAGTGATTTGTTATTAGCATAAGACTATACATTACCATTTCCCTTCTTAGTATTCTATGATTAGTCCTCCGAAAGGAGCACGGTGCGGGATTCCCTTCCTTCGTTTTGCGATTCTGCGACTCACGGCTGATAGAGGCGGTGTTGATGGCGTGAAACTATTATTCATAATGTCGTCATTCTTCTTGAGCCTCCCGATACTCGTAGTGCTATACGAATCATCAGAGTCCGAAAGGTTGTTCGACCAATCCTTTCTTTTCCTCTTTGATATTCCAGAGATCTAATCAAAAACAATACAAGATCAAATAACGTTAGTATTATGTTGATTGATGCTAGGGAATATCTTAGTAATTATCTCCTATAAACAAACAAAAAATGAAGATATTGAAATTTGAAACCCATTAGAGAAAAAGTAATGAAAATGAAAAGACCTTTAAAATGAGGTGTTGTTACTTAAGGATGAAGCTTTTTTTTTTTTTTAATTGACTTGGAATTTTCTTCCCTAACTTTCTCGTCAACCCAAATGCTATTATTATTTTTCAACTCCACAATTTCTTGAAGTTGCTATCATTGCCCCACATTTTCTCGCCCACCCAACAAGAAAAATCCTTTTTTTTTCAAGTCCTTTTCTCAATTCCCATCAAACAAGGATTAAAGAATAAATGACGGTCTAAATACAAAATCAATATAAATCAGGGAAATTATTGAATAGTAGTTAGTTTTACCTATTCAACTAAGTTTGGACTTATTAATACTTTTCTCCCTCAAAATAGTATTTTGTTCAGTACATAGACCCAAAAATAGCTACATATTTATTGAAGATAACTTTCTCCACAAGTAAATATATACATTTACCGACCAAAACTTTGACATTTATGTTAGTTTCTTCCTTTTATCAACCAAGTTTTTTTTACTTGATTTTCCCGCATTTTCTTACCCAAACATAGAAAATATTACTTTCTCAATTTCATCAACCAAAACCAACACACAACTAACTCCTATTTGCGATCAAAGACATTAATAACAAATTTTTTTTTTAATTGGTTACCTTGCAACCAAGAGAGCAGAATCTGAAGGAATCAACGAGGCTTCGATAACAGACTTCGCAGGTATTGATCACACCTTTGCCTGGTCGAGGCTGAGGTCTCTCGTTCAAGAACACAACCTTAGCACTGTTAATCACATATGTCTGAACTCCTGTTATGTCCAGAAACTTCTGAATCTCCGACACTCTTATCACATCGTGATACGATGATCTCCTTATCTGTAAAAAATTAAATCACCAAGAAAAAATCAATCAAACAAAGTAAAAAAAAAAAAAAAAAACTCTATGGTTTCTTTTTATTTTTCTCGCATTTTCTTGAGAAAGATTTGCCGAGAATCCCGGAATAATAAATGATAGAAAAAAAGGTAGATGACCAACCAAACTTAACACAATCTGGATTTTAACCACATGGTAAAAAAAAAACGAACCTGAATGGCGTGATGGTCCTTGTGGGAAGAGAGACAGAGAGAACAGAGAGGACCATTGGTACAGTCTAAACAGTACATGTTACATTCACTCTTGTGTGAGTCTGCGTGTAGTTTGCATTGTACAAAGAACTTCTCACGAAGCAGTGGTTTTAGCCACGGAGGCCATGTCTTATTGTTTTCTTCTTCAGCTCCCTGTTTCACACAAAAACAATCTCAGAAGAATGAGAAACAAACAAACCAGAGTATGTTTCAAAACAGAGAACAGAGTCAATTAAAACAGAGTCAAGTCAAATTTAAATAGAATCAACTTGGGGAAAAAAAAAGATTCGAGTTTTTGAGAGAACCCATTGGGAAAACACAAACTAAGACTGATCAGAGCTGGAAAAAAAACAGAGTTCGTGGTGGGATTTGAATCGGATCTTTTGAAGTAAAACAAAAAAAAAAACAGAGCATGTATGATCAAACTTAAAGAGAACACATTTGGAGAGAAACAAAAAAAAAAAAAATTGAATCTTTCTTGTATTGTGAGTACCATGATGATTCTTGTGTTCGTGGGTTTGATCTCTCTGACAGTAGCTTGCTGTTGATTCTCTTCGATCGCAACCTTTTTTTAAGTGAGAGAAAGGAAAGAGCAAAGCAGAGGAGAGGAGAGGAGAGGAGAGAGAGAGAGAGAGGGAGGGAGAGGTGTTCGTGTAAAAACAAAGAGAAGCGAAGAGTCGTTCTTATCCGCACAAAAGTCGACTATACTCCGAACCTAGACACCCGAGCCTAAAAAGAACCCGAAGCTAAGATAGAGAGAGAGAGCTTTTGCTACGGAGGGTTCAATGAACCGAACCCAACCTCCCACTTTCATTGTTTCTTCTTCTTCTCCTTTTCACATTAATTATTTGTTTTTATGTTTAAATCTCCATTTTTTTTTTTGGTTGTTTACTTTTTAATGCACATAATGGGGGAATTAATCAAAAATATCTGATTCAGTTTAAGACTTTAGTTCGACTTCGAGACATCAGAAAGAGAAAAAAAAATGCACCCAATCTAATCAAGAAATGGGAAAACAAAAAGAAAAAAAAAAAACTTTTTTAGATCGTCATTAATGAATAGTAACGTAAATTATTGTTCATTTGATTAATGATATTACACGTTTAACACTACTTTACACTGTGTTCATTTGTTATTTGTCTAGTCCATACTCCATAATATCATTATCACACATTTTATATATTAAATGTTAATATATACTCACACAAAAATAAGTTGAGTTTATTATTTATATATTTTCTTCTACTTATGTTTAAATTTTGATTAGGAGTTCAATATAATATTTATTCCAAATTTCTATTAAATATCTTAAACGATAATTATTTTAAACATAAACAACGTTAAAATTCCATTTACTATATTTCGATTTATCATCTTTGATTTAATAATCGAATAACATACTAAAACACATTTAAGAGTTGGGAAAAAGTGATAAATCTCATTGCGCAGCTGGGAGTTAAGTGTGAATTCCAAATATTCATTTTTAATAAAATTCATTTCATAAAATTTGATCTAAATAATGTATAAAGCCAAAAAAGAAGAGAAAATTGTATTAAATCTAAGTTCGATTGAATTAATGTGCTTAAATGAGTAAATGTTTTCTTTTATTTTTATGCAAACAAGAACTTTTAGTACTTAAAATCTTAAAAAAGAGGAGTTCCTATAATAGAAAGCTAAAAAACAACAAGGGAAATAAAAGTTGTGGTTTCATGAGCTTTCCAAAGGGATAAAGTTTACCAAAAGAATTAATTAATAGAAATGTCATGAACAGTGAATTTTTTTAGTTAAACTGCCACTTTGTTCGCTTCTTTCTCATATTGCCACAACCTTCACTTAAAAATACATAACTGTCTCTCAATGAATACTATGCTGCTGATAGATAAGATGCGCATGATGGCTAAGATGCGAATGACAGACAAAATGCGGATGATAGAAAAGATATGAATGATGGAAAAGATGCAGATAATAGACATGATGCGAATGATGAACAAGATGCGAATGATGAACAAGATGTGGATGATGAACAAGATGTGGATGATGGATAAGATGATATGGAGAAGGATGTCGACGAGAAACCCATTCCTCCACATCATCTTTTACTCCACCCTCATCCACATCATCCTCTTTTGGTCCACCATCCTCGATATCTTCGTTTGGTCTACCATATTCCATGTTATCACTTTTTCCATCATCCACATGTTCTTTTGGTCCATCATCCTCCACATCTTCTTTTGGTCCACAATCCTACATGTTATCACCTTGTCCATCATCCTCCACGTCATTTTCTTTTTCATCGTCTTCTCATCCTTCTCCCTATCATCTTGTCCATCATTCTCTGTATCATCAGAATTTTAAGACCCACAAGCGCTTTACCAAACCAAAACTCTCTCGAACAGATTTCGTCGTTGCCAATTATGCTGGAAAAGTATGTCCTTTCTCCCTTCGAAGAAAGTTCACTTTTTTAATACACACATGTTTCTCATGTCTTCTAAATTTTCAGGTTCTATATCAGTCTCAACTGTTGCTAGATAAAAATAAGAATGATGTGATCCCTACTTCCAAATGTCATATTGTTGTGGGTCTCTTCCCTCCACTCCCGGAAAAAACATCTCAATCTTTAAAGTTTTCATCTATTGGTTCTCGTTTTAAGGTACCACAGCTTATATCATATGTTCCGCATTAACTTTTTAAGGAAGAATGGCTAACTACTCGAGAAGACTAATAATTTCTTAACGAGGAGTAGATGTTACAAGTAATTATTGGCCTGGTTGATGCAGCTGCAGCTCCAACAACTGATGGAAACATTAAATCCAACATATCTCACTTGTATTCTTTGTTTGCCTAATTCTGACCCCATGTGATCTTTTCCACTGGTTTTTCAAGCAGCTTGGAAACTAGTTTACCCCCAATTGTTGCCCCCCGGGTGAAGCCAGAGTTTAGGCTCCCCTTGATTCTTGTCCATAGAATGTTACTACTATGGTGAGTGAAGAAGCAACCAAGGGCCTGTTTTTAATAATTTGAGATTTTTAATCTTTCGAATTTTGTGATTTATTTGATGAAAACTAAAACATTGAAGGCTTCGTAGGGAAAAATCAATAAGAAGAGGACATGAAGAAGAGTACTTTGTTCTTCTTCGCCTTTCTTGTGGTGAATGGTTTGTCAATTTGTTCTATTTCTAGCAGAAAATGTTGGCTTAACCAGATGGTACGTCTTTAAGTTTCCATTTATAGCAGGATAATAAATTCAAGAACAAAATTTATAATAGTATAACACTAGTTATTGTACAGGTTAAAATAACAAAATTATTACAATAACATTAAGGGTTAAATTAATTTAGTATTTACTGGAAGAAGGTGTAAGTACATAGTAACTGGTTAGTTATGGCGATGAGTCATAGTAACCGGATGGTATGTATTTTTTTTTATCTACCGGTGATAAAAGTGGCACAGTAAAACATAGTAACAGTAAGGTTTAATTGTTCGATAGAAAATAAATGTTTGACTTATAAATAGCTAAAAAAAAAATTTATTATTTAGTGAAAGAAGGTATAAGTACCACTAAAAACATAAGTGGTCTCAATATAAAAATAATTTCAGAAATTTATTCAATCTATATTTATTGTTGTTTCACATGTACTATTTTGAACCTATATTAAAAAGGAAGATTGATACTTACACCTACTTTTGTATAAACATCTCTCACTTTGACCCACTTTGTGCGATTGGTGTACTTTTCACCATTTTGTACTATTGTTAACAAATTTTATGACCAATTTGCCCTCAAAAAGTCACAAAATGCTATTTAATAAATTGATGACTTTTTGTGTGTCTCTCTCTTTCTCTCTATTTCTCTTTATATTTTTGTTTTCAATTTCGATAGTTAATTTCAAAAAAATTTCAATTTGTTTTTATACAATAGGTTATGATTATATTTTTTTTCTACATTTTAATTTTATATTTTAAATGAATTATTATATTATACACTATCCATTTTTAGTTGAATATTTATTCGCTAATATGTGGATGTCCAACTTTAGTATCACTAATAGATACTTATTTGTGTTTAGTCATACAAAAAATATATCAAATCCTAATTGATCAAACAATTTGTGGTTTAGTAAGTTTATAACTCTCAAACAAACAATTATTCAAGGTCAATGGTGAATTGACAAGTTTTAAACATGCTCAAAATAATATTATCTATTATATCTAAGCATATCCACAAAACTGTAACCACATGGATATATATGGTTATAGTATCTACTAGTCCTGGGCAAATAAACCGAACCGAAACCGAACCAAAATTTCGGTTCCGGTTCGGGTATGGTTAGTGGACAATAACTGATTGGATAGTGTTTCAATTATCCATGGATATCGGTTATTAACCGAACCGAACCAATATCTATTCGGTTATCTGATTCAAACCGAACTCATATTAAAATTATGTTTTAGCTGAGAATCGAACTTGAGTCCCCTGCAAACTTGAGCGTGCAAATATGCCACTTCACCACATCAAAGTTTTGATATTTCAATACGTGTTAATTTAGATAAGGTAATAAAAATTAAACTAAAAAACCAAACTAATATCATATATATTTAGACCAAAATACCAAAATATTTTAAATAAATTAAATATCTAGAAGTTTTTAGATATATTTTTTAAATTATAATCAAATTTTATTTAAATAATATTTTTTAAAGAATATCTTATACTGTTTCGGGTACCCGTAACCGAACCAAAAATAACCGAAACCGAACCGAACCCGAACCGAAATAGTAAATTAACCGAATAGATCCTAAACCTCTATATCCAAACTATCCGGAACCGAATGGATATATACGGAACCGAACCAAATACCCGAACGCCGAGGACTATTATCTACGTGAAAATAAAAAATATTGGAAGATGCAAATGAAGCTAAGGAAAAAAAACTGAAGATGCAAACAAAAACTAAAGTGGAAGTAAATAAACTTTCTTTAAAATTTATTAAAAAATGTTCACACCATATCCATCGAATCAAGTCCATATGAACTTATTGATTATTTGCTCAAAACTCAGGCATCAATTTTTTTTTAAAACTTATCCAAATGGATAACTACTTATGGATGCAATATTTTGTTAATCTATTATACATATAACTTAATCTTTAATGTATGTGGAAAACCCGTTTATTTCATATTGGAAATTTAGTTAAATAAATCTACTTATTTAAATTATTTACTTAATTTAGTTTGGACTTCGAAATTGTTGATTTGATTATAAATACTAATTCAATTGTATTTGATTTAGATTGGACTCACAAATTATTTTACTTTTTATGGAAAGAAAAAATATTGAAAGATGCAAACAATGTTTATCTGAAAGTTACACTTAAAATATGATAATTAAAATAAAAAAACAAATGTTGAAGAAAAAGAATACCAAAAGAGTAAGAGAAAAAAAAAGAGAGATGAAAAATGAGAAAGAAAATAGAAAAACGTAAAATAAATGTTAGAGTTTAGGTAGGGGTGCATATTGTTATTTAGAAGACTTCGATGCCTCTCTCTATTGATTTACAATACAATATATACACGATTACAGAATGTTGTCCAAACAATATATTGACAAGTATGGTAAGTGAATATCTTAGTCTATCACTCCCCCGCAGTTGTAGCGGCATCTCGGATGATGCTAAGGCTGGATCGAAAATCGGTGAAGAGAGGAGTGGGGAGACCTTTGGTGAAGATATTTGCGTATTGATGAGAGGATGGGATGTGTTGGACGCAAACTTGGCCGAGAGCTATACGTTCTCTTACGAAGTGAATATCTATCTTAATGTGTTTTGTTCTTTGGTGCTGGACTGGATTGTTGGAGAGGTAGACGACACTAACGTTATCGCAGTAGACTAAGGTGGCTTTGGATAGGGGACAATGGGGCTCCAGTAGAATGTTTCGAAGGCAAGTGGACTCTGCAACGACGTTTGCGACTCCACGATATTAAGATTCAGCATTTGAGCTAGAGATTGTGTGTTGTCGCTTTGAGGACCATGAGATTAAGTTATCACCATGGAAGATAAAGTATTCGGAGGTGGAGCGTCGTGTAGATGGGCAGCCTGACCAATCCGCGTCCATGTATGGGACGAGCCCATACGTGTTTGATGGGTATAGCTGTAGTACATTTGAGTGCAGCTAGATGTGGCTCTCGGGGATCATGCATGAAGAGACATATTTGTTGGACGGCAAAAGAGATATCCGGTCTCGTAAAGGTCAAGTACTGGAGTGCGCCGACAAGACTGTGGTAAAGAGTTGGGTCGACAATGGGTGGTCCATCACCTGAAACAAGTTTTGTGCGTGGTTCGGCAGGTGTAGTGCATGAGTTGCAGTTTGTCATGTTGGCTCGTGTAGAATGTCAGCTGCGTAGTTCCATTGAGAGAGAAACAAGCCGGAAGCGTTTCTCTTGATGGTAATGACGAGGATGTAGTGGAGTTCTCCGAAATCAGTCATTTCGAATTCGGTGCTGAGGGAAGAAATGATGGAGTTGAGGAGCTTGGGAGACGATGTCGTGAGGCCAATGTCATCGACATAGAGAAGGAGATACGCAGTTTCATTCACGTGATGATAGACAAAAAGGGATTGATCATCTTTGCTTTGCTTGAAACCTATGCGACGAGCGTAGTGAGCAAATCGTTGGTTCCATGCACAGGGGGACTGCTTGAGGCCGTAGATAAACCGTTTGAGGAGGCATACAAGGTCAGGTTTAGATGGATCGCGGAAGCCGGGAGGTTAATGCATGTAGACGGTATCTTCAAGTGTTCCATTGAGGAAGACGTTTTTTACGTCGAGCTGATGGATTGGCCATTTGAAAGAGAGGGAGAGCTCCAAAACAAGACGAATAGTGGCTGGCTTGACAAAGGGGCTAAAAGTCTCGTCGCAATCAACACCAATCTCCTATGATTTACCATTGGCCACCAATCGTGCCTTGTACCGAGAGAGTTTGCCATCTGCACCAAACTTATGCCTAAACAACCACTTGGAACACACAATGTTAGCATTGGGGGGACGCGGTACGAGATCCCACGTTCCCTTTTTAATTTGAGCTGTATATTTCTCGTGCATGGCCAGTGTCCAGTTAGGATTTTCTAAAGCTTTTAAATAGGAGGAAAGAAGAGGGGAAAGTATTTCGGTATGAAGAGAAAGAGGGTGTTTAGGTCCAGTTACTACTTTTACTGCATGTTCGCATGGAATATCCACCGGGAGGGGAAGGCGGTGGAGCAGTGTTTGGCGGAGGAAGTGGAGGATTCAGTGGTAAGGGAGCTGTTTTTCGGAGAAGTGGAGAGATTGATTGCGGAATAGAGGGCTCTTGTTGGTGAGAAGTGACTTTCGGGATCTGTTCGGAGAAAGGGAAGGTAGATTTATCGAAGGTAACATGTCGGGAAATGATTACTTTATGAGAGGAGAGCTCTAGGCAGCGATATCCCTTGTGATGAGATGGATAGCCAAGGAATACGCAGGCTGTAGAGCGAGCATCATGCTTGTGGGAAGAAAGCGGAAGTAGATTAGGATAACATAGGCACTCGAAAACATGGAGGTGGTCGTATGTAGGTGATTTGTGAAAGAGCTTGGTGAACGGAATTTCATTGTTGGTAGATGAGGGAAGGATGTTGAAAAGATGACTGGCTAGCATGAGTGCTTCAACCCAATATGTTGGAGGCATACTCGCTTGGAAGAGCAATGACCGAACGAAATTGTTTAGTGTGCGGAGAGTACGTTCAGCTTGTGTATGGGCAAGAAAAGCGAGGAATGATTCCATGAGTTCAAAAATGATCGAGGAATTTTCAGTTTTGATATTCACCACCATTATCGCATTATAGAGATTTGATGTTGCGGCCAAATTGTTTAGAAACGTAAGCCATAACCGTTAAGAAAGTTGAAAACCCCAAAGAAAATGAGTGAAATGATCAAGATAAATAACATAATATTTATTCCCATTGATGCTAGGAACCGGTGAGGTCCAAAAGGTTCAGAAACAGACAAAATAACTGAATCAAAAGGTAATCTAATGTGTTTCCCCAATTGACAAGCATGGAAAAGTGACATATCAGTATTAGAAAAATTTATTAAACGAGAAGAACGAAGAAATTGAAGAGTTGTGTTTTCCAAATGTCCTAGACGGTGGTGCCATAATAATGAATCTGGCCCCGTCGTTAGCATATCTTGTGGTGAAGATGGAGTTGCGGCCGCTTGTGGTGAATGGACCGAATAAAGAGGACCAGTGCTGTTACATCGGAGTAGAGGGATCCGAGACGGGAAATCCTTAACACAAAAACCAAACGGATCAAATTCCACAGAAACAGAATTATCAGTGGTGAATTGGCGGACAGAGATAATATTTTTGATAATCAAGGGACAAACAATCACATTATTAAGGTAAAGAGGCCGAGTTTTAGAAGGCAAAAATGAACGACCTATGGCTTTAGTGGGAATAGAAGACAATAACCGATGGGGATGAGCTCGAATTAAAAAGGGAATGAAAGGTACCTGGTTGTGCGGTTAAATGTGATGTGGCTGCATTGTCCATGTACCAACTTACGTCTGTGGGATCGTGCATTGTCATAGTCCCAAATGCAGCGGCAAGGTTGGTAGGAGCCGGCGTTAGCTGCGGAGCAGGTGCTTGCGGGGACTGTCCGAGTAAGCCGGCTGCTTGACCTGTGCTTGTGAGATGGGCCCTCGGTTGTTGGTGCATCCATTTTTGCTGTGGCTAGTACGGGTATGGCGTTAGTGTCGCGAAGCAGGGTTGTTGCGTTTGCCAATTGCGTGGGTTTAGCGGCCAGTTTTGTTGTGGCCATTACTGACGTCCACGACCCCTACTTGGACCTCAACGACCTCGTCTGCAACCCTACTTCCGGTATTGTTGTTGCAGCAGCCGTTGTTGCAGTAGCCGTTGTTGCAGTAGCCGTTGTTGTTGTTTCTGTAACCGTAATTATTGCCATCACGATGGGTGTAGTCGCGAGACCCAGAGTTTTGATGGCTAGGGGCTGAGACATACAAGACATTGGGAGAAGAGGAGTTTACCAATGAAGACGACGCGATTTTGACTTGTTTAGCAAGGCGGCGTTCTTCCTCTATGAGCATCGATCTGGAAGTGGAGAATGAAGGGAACGGTTGGTGATGCTTGATGATGTTGACGATGTTGTCAAATTTTTCTGACAGTCAATTCAGCATATGCATCACTACGACACGATCAGTGACAGGGGAGTCGACGTTGGCGAGCAGATCAGATAATGTTTTCAGCTTCTGGCAATTGTCGTGGACCGACATGTCACCGATGGTGAGGGAGCGAAGGTTGTTGTCGAGCTGGATTTCCCGTGCCTCCTTGTTATCACGGAACAGATTCTCGATAGAGATCCATATGTCACGAGCACTGATGCGAGTCTTGAGGATTGTGTCGAGGAGAGAGGAGGAGATAGTTCCATAGATCCACATCTTGATGATACCGTCACGTTCTTTCCATGTGATGTCCGCATCGTTAGCCGGAGTGGAGGTGCCATCGAGATGGCCATAGACTCCAAAACTGTAACAATGTGTTTCAAATAATTCACACCACGCATCATAGTTCATCTTCTGCATGTCCAGGACAAGAGGTATGTGAGACTTGATGTGAGTCACCGTAAAAATTTTATCGAGTATTTGAGCCATGGTGAAGTCTACGTAGGTGAGAGAGACAAAATGAACAGTGTTTGAGAGAAAGAAGAAGAAGAACTAGAGAGAAGGTGTACGAAAGGGAAGAAGAAGAAGATGAGAGAATTTTAGAGAGAGAGGCGGCGATTTTAGGTTTAGAGATATTGCTCTGATACCATGTTTTAGAAGACTTCCATGCCTCTCTCTATTGATTTACAATACAATATATACAAGATTACAGAATGTTGTCTAAGCAATATATTGACAAGTATGGTAAGTGAATATCTTAGTCTATCGCATATGGTCTTTTTACATGTTGAAAGTATATATATAGCATAAGTGGATGTATTTGTGATTAAAGTATAAGAAAGTAGGTGTAAGTGTAAATAACCCATTAAAAACTACCTCAATGTCATATATATATATATATATATATATAAGCAACCCTTTAGCTAATTTAAAGTATAAACTGTCCATTTTGCTAATTAAAACAAACAAATTTTTTTTTTATTTTTCGGTGACCCATTGTATATCTGCAATTACCAGTCTTCTGCTCGATAAAGATTTTGTTTCTATATCCTAATATCCCTTTTTTCAATGCTCGCTGGTTCATGTTGCGCTTCAAAGTGTTCGACGAAGTTTTCATAAAATTCTCATACCAACCGAGGAGCTTAGGATTTGGTTTTAACGACTTGATGAAGAAAACAAGATCTTTAAAACTAGAAAAGATGTTGTCACGGAGGAAAGGAAGCTTCCAGGTTGTTTCATTCACTTTACCAGTGTCGTTTGAGTTCTTTGTTTCTTTGATTCATGTAGTTCTCGTCGACGCCATTGAAGAAACTACATGTACTCAAACTCAATTATGTTTTGTAACATGATTTGACTGGTAAAACGTTTATGTCTAATGCATCAGTGTGTTATCCAAGCTTCGTACTATTACCAGGTTTAGTGTATGGTCAGTCGATAGAACATAAGCATTTTCAAAGATTTGGATCTTCGTTGCTTCAAGCTAGTGATCCTGCTAAACTGAAACAAGAAATTGAAATTGCACTTGATGAACATAAATGTGATGAAACTTGGAGATTTTTTTGAACAACACATGCAAATGCAAATTCAAGGGGTTCCCACAAATATCGGTTGTTAACAATGTTTTTGGTTTGTTTTGCTAAAAGTCATGTTTCAAGTTGGCTACAAAAGTTTAGTAGAATAAGCATACGAGGAGAGTAAACCGAATTTGCTGGAGAAGGAACCTCTTTATATATCTCTCATGGTCGTCCCTGCATCACGATCTTGAGGAAGTTAGTTGAGACAGAATAGTACCCTCATGTGAGTGTTTGGTCAGTGGTTTTGGGCTACTCTTCCATATCATCTTGTCCATCATTCTCTATATCATCTTGTCCATCATCTGCTTCTTGTCCATCATCCACATCTTGTCCATCATCTGTACCATTCCTGCCAAAACCATGAAAGAGACACACAACTTTCCCAGGGAAAACCGTCTTTTGACATTATGCCATAAAGTTTTTTGTGGCATTTTCTTTAAGGTTTTGAGAATAAGGCATTGGTGAAATTCTTTTTAGAAAATGTGGTACTTTTGGCAAAAATCTCTTGAAAAATATTTTGACCATGAAGACGGGTTTTGCGAATTCCTTGATCAACATGTGATCATAGACGCCTTGTGCAAGATATGCGACCAAGCTTTTAAAAGGGTGCTTAATGGGGGAGCCAAGGATTATGATCTTTGCCGACATGAGAAGATTCAAAAACAAGAACTCAAGGTTCTTCATACTTATAGGCTCATAGCTCATGACATTAGGTGAAGCTACAATCGGGAGACGCAAGTGATAGGTGCAAAACTGTAACATAGCAGATGGTTCCTCCCTCTCATGAAGCCAACGTGCATGGAAGTTAAGGAGATCCACAAAAATCTTGCAGTCAGTTTTACACTGTAAATAAGGAACATATCCGAACTTACATCCTTATAGCAATTAGAGAAGGTTGGGATTAGAGGTTTCAAGAAGGGTATACCTGAAATAATATGTGCAATACCGTAACAGAACAGGTGGGTCCTCTCTCACATGAAACCTTCGACAATGGAGGTTAAGGAATTGTACACAAAACTTGTAGTCGAATTTACATTGAAACAAGAAAACAAACCATAGGGTCAAAGCATTATACATGTGGTGGTAATTGGGACTTGGGGTTTCGAGGTGGTTTCAATACAAGTCTTCCAGCAGAATCGAGGATAAAAGATCGAAGAAATTTCGGTAATCTCTGCTCCTTGGAGACGAGATCATAACACCACTCCTTGAAAAATGAATGTTCTCTAAAATGTTGAAAAAATTCCCTTTAGATTTTATAATTGATGATGCGTATAGTTAAGTTTAGGTCAAACAATGAATTTTAACCATGAATGGACATTGAGCTAGGTTCTACTCATATAAACACGCATTGACTGTTAGTTTATACGTCCGAATGAAGTTTAAAGATCAAATTATATTCTATATTGATGATTCTTCATATAAATAAATTCCAAAAAAACTTAAATTTTTTTATCGTATATTAATATGATTATCTTTCTATTATTAAAGCGGAAGTACATTTGACAAAGTAACCTTTTTTTAGAGTTATATAATTATATCCTTACCATTTGAATAAATATCAAAATTTGAAGTTATTATTTGTAATACAACCATAGTTTAAATTAGTATCCGAAAAATATACTTAAATAATTCTAAATAAATTAGTTTCTATAATTTTAATTTTCTAGATACTTTTAAATTACTAAAAAAATATATATTATTGTTGATCATGTTATAAAACAGGTTAGAGTTTACATAAATATGATTATATAGTTTTTTACAGGTTGGTTTGTTAAAATTTATAAGATATTTTAGTCTCATACTAAACGGGTTAACCGGTACCAAACACAAAAATATAATCTATCTAAAATTATAGAATCTAAATATTACCAAAACATATTAAAAACACACAAAATATATAACATACATTTTTTAATAATTATTTAAAAAAATTGTTTGACGATATACCGCGGATTAAAATCTAGTTTACAGTTTTAAAACCAATAGATGTGGTTTTTTTGTTATATTGGAGAGTGTCACTAAGTCCTCATAAATATCTTACTAATCACAACGAGTACATGTTTGTTCATGATTTGTAGGAAAATTACCATCACACTAATTATAACGAATACATGTTTGTTCATTAATTATTTGTTGGAAAAATCACCATCTCACTAATCACAACAAGTACATGTTTGTTCTTTATTTGTAAGAATATTAAAAGTACATGTTTTTGTTCTTTATTTGTAGGAATATTACCATCTAAGTAGTGTATTATTTGTAGAAATATTACCATCTCACTAATCACAAGGAGTACATGTTTGTTCATTATTGTAGAAAAATTACCCTCTAAGTAGTTGAATGTCTACAATAATTGGATCGACATGTTTTTAGAAAAAAATGAACTAAACAAATAAAAGTTTGGTTTTCGAACTAATTTTTTATCTGGTTAATACAAGACAAACATTTCTATTATCTGCAGCAATAAACTTTGTATACTTATTCATCCGAAAACATAGCTAACTTATTTATACTAGTAATTATGCTTTTCAATTAGAAAATGGAAAATTTGTTTTAGAAGAACATTTTTTCTTCAATTTGTTCCATTATGCCTTTTACGCTAAATTTGCCACTATGCCTAAATTACCCTTTAAAAAAATGAAACTAACTTTTAAGCAATTTTAAAATTTCATTTCCCTAAAAACAAATTCTAGAAATAAGAAAGAGGTTGCCATAAGGTGTTTTTGAAGAAAATTTGGTGTTTTAACATTGAAAAAAAATTGTTCTGCAACATTTAAAATACATCTTCTACTAATTGTATATATTCTGAAGATATTAGATTATAAATTCTACATAATATACATGTTCTAAATAATATAGATTACAAATTCTTCGCACTCTACTTGTTCTGAAAACTTTAGAATTTATATATCTTCTAAAACTTTTAGAAATCGGATTTTGTATGTGTTCTACAGAAATTAGAATATATATTCTACACATAACTCTATATTCTAAAATTTTTAGAATTTGTAGTCTTCACTTTATACATATTCTACTGAAGTCAGAATATGAAATCTACATTTTATCATGTGTCCTACGGAAATTAAAACACTAATTCTACATTTTACTCTATGTTCTTCATAATTTAGAAAGTATATTCTACAATTATGGTAAACAAGGAAACTGAATCCGAAATTTAAGGAAACAAAATATTTACCTAATCCCTGAATTATGCAAATCATATATATTCTTAAGATTACGTTCTAATATGTTTAGAAAACGTGTTCTGAAAACATACAAAATCGATTTGGTTAAAGGTTTTTCATCATTTTCCTACGCTTGTCAACCTAAATTCGGCTGTTCTTTCATTCAAGAGTTTTTTTTGGAGTATGATGCAAATCTATGTAACATGTGGTGTATGGAGATGTATCGGCCAAAATGAATGGAGATTTATTGTTGATGAAGGAAAACGTGGGAGACTTCTTACTTTTCAAGCCAATTCAACTCTTGAAGAGCTAAAGACGATGGTTTTGGAAGACTATGAAATACAACAAAATATGGTTGATGTGGAATTCAGTTATTTACCCTTTGATCTCAGTGTTGATTCTCCTCCGGTTGTTATGATGAATGATCGCCAAATGAAAAATTTTGTTGCTTATTGGAGAATGAAGAATAACATACGGTTGTGTGTGACGTTTAAAACCACAGTGAATGATAGAAGCAATATTGATTTGAATAAGGAACCAAGTGATTCAAGTGAGGGAGGCGTTGACATTCTCCTCCGTGAAAAGCAGCAAAAAATTGTGAGCCACGCAAAACCAAATGATTGTAACTTCATAAATTCTAAGGACGCTGAAGTTGGTGCTAGATCTATGATGGTTGATTCTATGGTAAAGAAGGGGCAATATTTCAAAAGCAAGGAAGCTTTACAGGCAAGTTTAGAAGTTTTTGCCATGAAGTATAACTTCGATTACAGAGTTACTAAATCTGGTACAAGATTATGGTGTATACGCTGTATTGATAATGTATTGATGTATTTGAGTGGAATATACTTTTTCTCATCCTTAGCCATAACCAACCCAACTATCACAACAAGATACACCAATCGGATCTTATCTTCATCACTCCATTCGTGAATTATAGGTAAGTGCACATCAACCAAGCTCTTAATGCTAATAGTCGGACCTTTTCTCTTCATCAATTTGCTCCAAAACCCACCATCATCTTTCCAATTCTCTAAATCACAACTAGAATCGGCAGTGCATTTGAGCCCAGTCACAACATGAAACTCTTGCATCGAAAATCTGAGTGGCTTCCCTCCAAACACAAACCATATCTCTCTTTTTTTCTTTGTAACCAATTGCCTAGACATCATGCTGTGTATCAAACGCCCTGAATACCCTAAACCATTCTCGTAGATTGCAAACACTTGTGAAAAGACTGGATCATTCTTCACTTTCTCATACTCTTTAGATAATGCTTGTTTGACTTTGTGCAAGATAGAAATTCGATAGGAATTGTTCATCTTCTTCACTTGTGGCTCAAATCCAACTCTAAATAGGCGTTTTGGAATTTCTGTTTCCATAGCTACACAAAAAAAAAAATTGAAATTCATTAGTATTTAACAACAATTCAGCTCTATTACAAAAACTATTCTAACACATGATGAACATGAACAATTACGCATACTAACCAAACCTATTTTTAAGTTTACAATCAGTGAATAAACACAAAACACAAATTTCAAATAGCTCAAAAATAACAAAGGCATAAAACAGAACCAAAACAATCGATTTTTTGCATGCATAATAACATTGAACCGTAAAGAGAATTAGTTCTAAACAATCTCTGCAGCCCAAATCCATACTTGACGCCACAAACTTGCATAACTCAATCATACTCAGGGAATTTGATCCTAATTCTTCCAAGACAAGTATGCAAATTCAAAACCGAGAAAAAAATCAAAAACTAGGAAAAAAACAAAACCCAAAATTCAAACCCAGGGTCAATTTGTTTCTAAGATATCAATACCCAGAAAAAAAACAAAACCCAAAAATCAAAACCAAGAAAAAATCAAAACCCAAAATCAACCTCAGAAAAAAATCTAAACCCTAAACCCTAAACCCCGAAAACAAAACCCATTAAAGAAGAAGAATAAGATGTTCGAAGAAGAAGCCAACCTGAGAGTGAGCGGGTTGGAGAAGAAAGCTAAATCTCAGAGACATAGAAACTTCTTATTACAAACATGAATTTCTGAATTATAGCTTAACACGAAACCTTGTTCTTATTATACAAATCCAAATAAAATTTTAGCAATAATAACATGAACTTAATTTCAAAATACAGAATCACAACACAAGTCTTCACTCAGTCGATAAAACAATTACATGCATCAACAGCTGATTTATTTTCAATGATTACCAAATGGGTAGAGGCATGAAAGAATTACCAAATGAATGAAGCTGTTAGAGATTGAACTCGCCGGTTGAAGATAGCTGCTGGAGTTTGAAATCGTCGGTGGGTGAAGATACCGGAGAAGTGAAGTTGCCGGTGAGTGAAGCAACCGGAGAATACAGTCGCCGGTGAGTGAAGCCACCGGAGAATACAGTCGCCGGTGAGTGAATGGTAGATCTGTTATCGGCAGCTTCGAGAGAGAGAGAGAGTTGGGGAGAAAAAATGGAAATAGATTTGGGGGAAAAATCCCTAAAATCTTTCGATCGAGAGAGAGAGAGCTGTGGGATTTTTTTTTTTTTGAACAAACAGATCTTGTATTCATTCAAACAACAAGATACAAGGGTACAAAGGTTAAGAGTTTTCTGAAAGCAGAGCTTGATACAACAACAAGAAACAAAGTAAAAGATAGATAAATCAACACCATATCCAAGAGATATTGGAGACTTGGGCAATAAAGCTCCAAACCACAAGCAAATCCAAGGGGAGTTGATGCCATATTCAAGACCAAAGCAGGAACATGGGAGATAGTCCTTATCAGTTGATAGTGGGACGTTGAGAGGGTTTCCGAAGCCGTGAGACAAGGTGGATTGATCTGCTCAAAGGCGAGGAGGAGGGTGATTGGAGGTTGAGGGTCGGATGAAGCTTGGAGGTTGAGGGTCGGATGAAGCTTGTTTGAAGAGATTTCGGTAACCACCATTCCATGGGGCTGGGGTCATAATGCCGATAATCTTCATGCTTATGCAAGGGAGAACCATCTTCCTGACTTTTTTGATTTGAACTTGACAAAGGTCGGAACACAAGGAAGAGGTTATGAGAAGGTTGGGAAGGCTTCGGTAACCTCCACTCCAAAGGGAGGAGGTCATAATGTCGAGCTTCCTAGTTCTTCCGGTTTCAGGGCATAGCACTATCGCTTGAGAGGATTCAGGAAACAGGTAAAGCATAGAGGATATGTCAAAGAGGGTCCGATAACCTTCGATAAACATGATCGGGGTTATAATGCCGGTTCTCTTCATCCTTTGACAATCATAGATAATGGCCCTAGATGATTCTAATGACAGGGTTCGGAAACACACTTTGTAATAACAGAGCAACAATGGACGATTAGGTTCAAATTGCAGTCTTCGGACAATTGATACCATGGATCGACACAGAGATATGCTATGGCTAGACAAAGAAGGATTTGGAAGAAACCTGGATCAACAAGGGTTGGGTACTGATTCTTCGTCGATATCTTGCACAACTCCGACGTCAAAACAGAGCTTCTGTCCAAACGCAGCCAAGTAAAACACTTGGTGGGGGATTCTAGATCCAAGGAGCAGAGAGTTGTTAGGCTTGACTTCAAAGGGAGTCGGTGAAAGAGACGAGACGAGAAGCTAACAGTAAGTTCTGGGATCTCAGATTTGGCGGTGAATGGCTGGGAACTCGTGAGAATCGACTCGCCGAGAAAACCCACCGGATGAGACGGAGGGGGAGGGAAAGGATGAAGCTGACGCAAGGCCGGAGTAACTGATTCGAACTTCGGTGAACCTCCGGTGGATTCGCCGTAGAAACAGGTAGAAAGCAGACTTAGGTAGCAATAGAGGACAAGAGAACAGAAATGCAGTCTCCCAGCGGCGCCGATCGAACTCGATGCCGCCGAAAATAGATGTCTTGGAAGTTGTGCCAAAGAGAACTCGAGCGGCTAGGGCGAACTATTCAAATTTTAGTTGAGTTGAAGAATACTAGCTGTGGGATTTTTTTTTTTCTTTTTTGTGGAAATCGGGAACTGTGGGATTTAATTTTGGAAATATTTTATAGATTATTAATTTGTATTAAGGGCCTCTATAGTATTGTAATAAGGGGTATAATAGAGTATTTCTGTAAAATAAAACCCAATATACCAAACCTTAAAAAAAAAGACATAATGGGACAAATTAAAGAAAAAATATTCTTTTAAATCAAATTTTCCTTGAAAAAGTGACCACAATAAGTTCTTACAAACAAATTGTGGAGCTTTGTGATCGAAGAATATTTTTTTGCTAATTAATGAAGGATAAAAATATGGCTGTAAAAATAACAGGACTTGGATATCTTCTTTTTTTTTGGGGCAAATGACTAATAGATATCTATGTTAAAAAATCCATTAAAAGAAATATGAATTAAAAAAATCCAATTTGCTGTATGTGTATAAATGTCACTAATTGTGTATAGTTGGCATTAATTTTATGTAATGTGATGATGCCATCTAATTTTATTATATGCATTAGTGTTCTTTAATTTAGTGGATGTGAATGTACAATGAGAAAAGAAAGATATTGACAACCCTAATCAGTGGACACCATCTTATAACAGTATAGTTCTACAAAAAATAATTATCCTTATTTATGTACTGTCTTAATCCTTAACCTGTTTCTTGTTTGCCTATATTTTTGGTCCTAATATTATTGTTTTTAATGAGAAAAACACAAATTAATCGCAGCTAACTCAGGAGTAATGTTCGAACTCTCTGCATATGCAGAGTGCATCGACTGACACACCGTCAGCATCGGTCGACACAGAACATCCGCATTGGTAACACGATTTTGTTCACAATTTCAATACTTATTTGTTTTTTTTGTTTATTTTTCTTCGTCAATCTCTTACTTGATAACAATGTGGACAGTGTTGTTTAAGTCTGGAGGAGGCAGTTACTAACTACGTTTTTGTTTTTGAAAAAATAAAAAATTGTGTTTTATTGAGTCAAAAATTTTGTTGGGAACTATGATTTTTCTTTTTAGTGTACTGTCTTGGTTGATTAATGCTGCAAATTGAATTCAGAATCCGACTAATGAAAATTCCAATGACTGACCAGTGAACCAAAGACATCTGAATTTCCAACAGAATCCATAAAAGCCTGAGGTAATTTCTGCGCTTTTTTTTTACCTCATCAAGGAGATTGATGTTCATAGAGCTTGACTCCTTGTTCATACCTGATAAGTAAGATTTCAGAAAAAAAATTTGGTACTCCTCTCCCTTATTAAAGTTTAAAATATTTTTCCTGAAAGCTTTGTGAAAAAAAATAATAATAAATAAAAGATGAGATGATTTTGGTCAGTTTAGAGAGGTAGGTTAATTATCTGTGACCTCATTATTCTACTCTTGAGTCAAATGATCACACAAAGCTTAGAAGCGACGGGTAGGTAAATTATCGATGACCCCATTATTCGCCTACAACTTTGAGAAAAAAAGAGATGGTAAAAAAAAACAACAAAGCAAAGCTCAAAGGAAAATAAAAATAAAATAAGTCTCGGGGAGAGAAAAAGTACCACATGTGGTAAAAGTTATATCTTGCTTGTTATGGTATTGTACGGGAATGAGTCTAGAAGGTTCTTGACAGTGATCAAATTGATGAGACCCACCGATGAAGGCTTAATGGAGGAAGTAATGGAATTCGGTTTGAATTTGGGATGCTATGAATGTCAACGGAGAAGTACATGGTGGTTCGATTTGGATTTATCTGCTAAGAATATGGATTATGGTTTGGATGATCATGGCATTACTTTAAAAAGAAAATGAATTTCTGCGTTTTCAAACCTCTTTCACAGGTCTAAGTTAATGTTCTGCTTGAGGGCAAGCAAAGGCTAAGTCTGGGGGAGTTGATATATCATAGTTTTTAGGTGTTTTTAGCCATGATATAAGTCTTATTTATAGAGTCTTTTTGATATTTTTAGAGTCTTTTGAGTCTTTATAGGATTTAGCATGGATGAGAGCATAATGGAGCTAAATAGAAAGATTTGGAGCTTAATCAAGCATTGAGGCTGAAGCTGCGAAGTTGGGCGACCAGTTCAAGAGTAAGCATCGGTCGATGCAGCCATAGTGTCGATCGATGCAGAGCCATAAGACAAATCGGAAGTTTTCCTACAAGTTTTGAAGATTTACAAAGCTGCCCCAAAGTTTTCCATATTTGCATCATTAATCCCTGAACGTATTTTAGAAATGTATATAGGATTTTTAGGGTCATTATTTAGACCTAAGCTTTATTTTCCTGTAACTTTTGAGAGAGAAAACCCTGAGAGATTTTAGAGAGTTTTTGGAGAGAAGAATCAAGACTCCTTCAGAGAAGATTCAGAACTCCTTTTCTTCTTCCTTTAATCTCTTAATGCTATCTATTTTATTCATGATTCGTGTTCTTACAATTATGTTTGAGTAGATCTGCTTGTTAGGGTTTAGGATTTCTCATTAGGGATTTCATGGATTGTTAGATTGATTAATTGTTTGGATTCATTATCATTCTTGTTCTTCACCATAGGTTGTTTTTAATGCAAGATTTTTGATTAGTCATCTGGATTTAGATCTTAGGATTATTGATTAATATGAGAATATAATTGATTTTCCTGACAAAAACCTTTAATGAGTAAAATTACTTTTTGCAAAGAGATTTGAATTAGTGATTTTGTGAACTTATCTAAACTTGATTTTATTGCTGGTTTTTAACTTGAATTTTGCAAAGAGATTTAGATTTTCGGGTTTTAAATTTAGATAATATTTACAGTGAGAACTGATTTATTTTACAATTGTGTTTAGTTGAATCCTGCTTACTTAATTAATTGATCTGATTTTCCATGATTACCTGAGAATTTCCCTAGGTCTAGCTTTTTTAATTCCTGAATTTACAACACTTTTGAATTCTCTTTCTGCATTGTTTTTAATTTAATATTTTGATTTAGCATAATTAAAATATTAATAAATCTATTGTGTGATCTAGAGTCTTTGTGGATTCGACCCCTATAGTATTATAACTGTAAGACTGTTAGTACCATTAAGGTATTGCAATTTGAGCATATTAGTATTGTCTTAATCCTTAACATGTTTCTTGTTTGCCTATATTTTTGGTCCTAATACAGTATATTTGATCTTTCAAGCTCCTTTAATTAATAGTGACAAAACATACTATCATTTAGCGTATTTAACTAGTGTAAACATAATACATACACAATTATATTTAATTTTATTTTCTAAAGATATATACTAGTACACACATATGTCACTAAACTTCGTATTTTTTCACATTTTAATTAGATTTAATAAAATTAGTGTTGCCGTATCGAATCAATAGAGGGATGAGTCTTGGATAAAGCAACAGAGAACAAATATTAATTGGGTTGGCTAAGTTTTCAACCAATCCTTGAATAATAATTAGTGTTGATATATCATCGTTTTTAGATGTTTTTAGCCATGATATAAGTCTTATTTATAGAGTCTTTTTGGTATTTTTCGAGTCTTTTTAGTCTTTATAGGATTTAGCATGGATGAAAGCATAATGAAGCTAAATAGAAAGATTTGGAGTTTAATCAAGCATTGAGGCTGAAGCTGCTAAGTTAGGCGACCAGTTCAAGAGTAAGCATCGGTCGATGCAGAGCCATAAGACAAATCGGAAGTTTTCCTACAAGTTTTGAAGATTTACAAAGCTACCCCAAAGTTTTTCATATTTGCATCATTAATCCCTGAACGTGTTTTAGAAATGTATATAGGATTTTTAGGGTCATTATTTAGACCTAAGCTTTATTTTCCTGTAACTTTTGAGAGAGAAAACCCTGAGAGATTTTAGAGAGTTTTTGGAGAGAAGAATCAAGACTCCTTCAGAGAAGATTCAGAACTCCTTTTCTTCTTCCTTTAATCTCTTAATGCTATCTATTTTATTCATGATTTGTGTTCTTACAATTATGTCTGAGTAGATCTGCTTGTTAGGTTTAAGATTTCTCACTAGGGATTTCATGGATTGTTAGATTGATTAATTGTTTGGATTCATTATCATTCTTGTTCTTTACCATAGGTTGCTTTTAATGCTAGATCTTTGATTAGTCATCTGGATTTAGATCTTAGGATTATTGATTGATATGAGAATATAATTGATTTTTCTGACAAAAACCTTTAATGAGCAAAATTACTTTTTGCAAAGAGATTTGAATTAGTGATTTTGTGAACTTATCTAAACTTGATTTTATTGCTGGTTTTTAACTTGAATTTTGCAAAGAGATTTGGATTTTTGGGTTTTAAATTTAGATAATATTTGTAGTGAGAACTGATTTATTTTACAATTGTGTTTAGAGTTCAAGAACAGTGCTTAATTATTGAATCCTGCTTACTTAATTAATTGATCTGATTTTCCATGATTTCCTGAGAATTTCCCTAGGCCTAGCGTTTTTAATTCCTGAATTTACAACACTTTTGAATTCTGTTTCTGCATTGTTTTTAATTTAATATTTTGATTTAGCATAATTACAAGATTAATAAGTCTATTGTGTGATCTAGAGTCTCTATGGATTCGACCCCTATAGTATTACAACTGTAAGGCTGTTAGTACCATTATGGTATTACCATTTGAGCATATCAAATTCTGGCGCCGTTGCCGGGGACTCTTTTGATTCACCATTAGATTAAAGTTTTTGATTTTGTCTAAATTTTTCTTTCTTATTTTACTCACACGCTTTTGTTTCTTTTCTCTTGTGTGTTTCAGGTACATGCCTAATCCTAGCACCAGGAAAGATCATATTGGTCCAGTTGTTAAGCTTACAAACCAAGAGTTATGACAACTAGAGCGTGAAAACACAAAAGCAGCCAAGTCAGTGAAGATGGTCAAAACACTCATATTGAGACCTGATGAGGCTGGAGTTTTGAGGGATCAAGAGGGTCATGTGTACAACGAGCAAGGCCAGAAACTTGATGCTGAAGGACGAGTTATTCAGGAAGAACTCGTCATGGTCGATGAGAATGTACGTTGCATCGAGCGACGCAATGACGACATCGATCGACACAATGCCAGAGCTGTGGAAGGTCACAATCAGGCTAGACGTGATAACAATGGAGAGCTTGTCAAGACTCTTGCGGACTTCAACAGACCAGACTTATTTTATGAGAACCGCTCCGCAATTGTCCCTCCTCCATTTCCAAGGAAAGATTTTGAGTTGAAGCCTGCCTACTTTGCTCTTGTTGGACAAAGACCACTCCAGAACTTGCCCCATGAGAAGCCTCTAGACCACATTGAGCATTTTGAGGATATAGTCACAAGCATCAAAGCTAATGGAGTCACAGAGGACTATCTCTATTGCAAGCTCTTCCCCTACTCTCTTGCTGGGGAAGCATCTCATTAGCTAAAGCATCTCAAACCAGGATCTCTGAAGACCTGGAATGACATCAAGGTGGCATTTTTGAACTATTTCTATGATGATGTGATGTCTGATGAGCTATCCACCTTTAGACAAGGACCAGCTGAATCTTACAAAGCTGCTTGGGTGAGGTTCAAAGCATACCAGAGAGACTGTCTGCATCATGGGTTCTTAGAGGTTCAGTTGATTAGCATCTTCTTCAGTGGTATTGACTGGAGGTATCAGATGGCTTTGGATGTTGCTAGTGATGGGAACTTCAAGACAAGGTACCCGGATGAAGCTGAACAGTTGATAGAAAGGCTAGCCTCAAGCAATAGCACCAAGAATGCAGACTTAGAGCGGAAAAGAGCACATAAAGGCAATTGTTCAAATCAGTTTACAGCGGTGAATGCTAAGTTGGATACAGTCCACAATCTTCTTGTGGGAAATAAGTCTGTCCATTTTGCTGAAGATGTTGAGACTTTTGAGCCAAAGCCAGAAACTATAGAAGAAGATGTCAACTATGTGTATGGAGTTGGGTATCAGGCACAAAAATTTGGCAATCAGCAATGCAACAGGCCTTATAGTGGGAACTTTAAAGGCTACACTCCTAAGCCGGATTACCAGGAGCAACAACAGAACAAAGGTTTTACAAGGACTTATGGTTCTTCTTCTTCCCAACCCCTCTCTCGACCCAATTCAGAGAGCAAGATGGAATCAATGATTGAGCAAATTCTTCAAGGTCAACAGAAGTTAACGGTAGACTTCAATAGGAAGATTGATTCTGTATACACTGAGTTGAATGGAAAGTTTGATGCATTAAACACTCATGTCAAGAAGCTGGAGAATCAAGTTATTCACAATGTTGGGTCTATTAAAAGACAAGAGGAACTTCTTTCTAGAAGAACAGAGTCCAACCCCAAGCATGCTTGTAATGCAATTTTGGTGAAGGAAGGAGACGAAGATACGTTAGTGGAACCAGCATCGATCGACGCCATCACAATGCATCGATCGATGCCGTCACCATCCATCGAGGCAAACTCACTCCAAAACGAGAGCATCGATTGATGCTCCATCAGCATCGATCGACACCCCCCACGAACAGCTCCGGTTTCTCTTCAAGTTCCACCTGCTTCAGAGCAAGCTTATAAGCCTAAGGTTCCTTTTCCTAAGCCTAGGAGGTCTAAGCAGGAGACTGAAGAAGCTAGATGCAAAGCTATGATGGACAAGGTGATGATAGAGATGCCTTTGATTGATGCTGTCAAGTTTTCTCCTGGGATTAAGCGGTATGTGAAGCGGATGGTCACCAATGGTTTGAGTCATGAGGAAGGAGCACTGCTTACAAAGGATGTCAGCTCAATTCTGTTGAAGCAGCCTCCACAGAGGAAGAAGGATAAGAAGCAGGAGTTGGTTGTCTCAGAGGAAGTAAGTGCAGTGATTCAAAGTAGGATTGCAGAGAAGTTACCAGATCCTGGAAGCTTTGTCCTTGATTGTTCTATCTCTGCAGCACGGTTTGCTCACTCTCTTTGCGATCTTGGTTCTAATATTAACTTGATGCCCCATTATGTTGCTGTGAGACTTGGGATGATAGATTTCAAGCCAACTAAGATCTCTCTTATCTTAGCCGATCGATCCAGAAGGATTCCTGAAGGTGCCTTAGAAGATATTCCAATCAAGATTGGAGATTGCATGATTCCCACTGACTTTGTGGTGCTGGAATATGACAAAGAGCCTAATGATCCACTTATCTTAGGACGCTCTTTCTTGGCTACAGTTGGTGTCATCATAGATGTGAAAAAGGCACAAATAGCTCTGAATGTAGAAGATTTGGTTATGAACTTTGAGATAGACAATCTAAGAAGGGTTCTCACTATTGATGGTCAGACATTTTCTATGGCGATTGCTTCTGATGATGATCCAATCATAGAGCTTCATGGAGACATTATTGCTGGGTATGTCAAAGAGATGGAGACTGTTGATGATGTGAGTAAGCAAGCTGTTAAGCTTGAAGATTGGAGTGGAGATCATATAATCAGTACTAGAGACCATGATGAGATTCTGATCCATGACAAGTCGCTGATAGATGATGTTTTTATAACAGAAATACGGATTGCTGAGGAAAGTTGCAGAATCGTTGAAGAAACACGAGTTGCAGGCTCAGTATCGATCGATGCAGCTGTTGCATCGATCGACCCACCTCCACGAGTCGGCCTGGACTGGTCTAAAACCGAAGATACTCGAGTTGATTTCTTAGCTGCAAGTCCTAGACCAGTTGTAAAGCTGAAATCTCACCATTCCACAATCCAGAAGCCACAGGTAAGGCCAAGGTATGGATCTCCTTCTCCTAAACTTCCTCCTATCATCAATAAGAATTTCAAAGGTACAAAAACTGTTTTGCAGTTAACCAAGCCACGAGATTATCGTAGATCGCTTGTTTTTTCTATTGATGATTTTGCAGGACATAAAGGAAAGCCACCCAAACCTCAGTCCCGACATGATCCTGTTCCTCACATCCTTGGCAGATCTCATGTACTTACTGCCTACACACCACCTTGGATGAAGAGGACATTCTCTCGGAAGCATTCATTGCTATGTTCCGATCCACCGGATGCCTGAGATCCGACACAGTCAAGCTAATGACTGAAAACAAGTGCTTAGTGGGAGGCAACCCACTCATAGGTTTTTCTTTTCCACTTAAATTGAGTCAGTTTGAATTTGTATTGAATTATGAACTTTCTATCTATCATGTTGCATTTAATCTTGTCTTTGAGTGATTCTTAGTAGTGCTAACATCCAAGGAATGAGAAAAACACAAATTAATCGCAGCTAACTCAGGAGTAATGTTCGAACTCTCTGCATATGCAGAGTGCATCGACTGACACACCATCAGCATCGGTCGACACAGAACATCCGCATTGGTAACACGATTTTGTTCACAATTTCAATACTTATTTGTTTTTTTGTTTATTTTTCTTCGTCAATCTCTTACTTGATAACAATGTGGACAGTGTTGTTTAAGTCTGGAGGAGGCAGTTACTAACTACGTTTTTGTTTTTGAAAAAATAAAAAATTTTGTTTTATTGAGTCAAAAATTTTGTTGGGAACTATGATTTTTCTTTTTAGTGTACTGTCTTGGTTGATTAATGCTGCAAATTGAATCCAGAATCCGACTAATGAAAATTCCAATGACTGACCAGTGAACCAAAGACATCTGAATTTCCAACAGAATCCATAAAAGCCTGAGGTAATTTCTGCGCTTTTTTTTTACCTCATCAAGGAGATTGATGTTCATAGAGCTTGACTCCTTGTTCATACCTGATAAGTAAGATTTCAGAAAAAAATTTTGGTACTCCTCTCCCTTATTAAAGTTTAAAATATTTTTCCTGAAAGCTTTGTGAAAAAAAATAATAATAAATAAAAGATGAGATGATTTTGGTCAGTTTAGAGAGGTAGGTTAATTATCTGTGATCTCATTATTCTACTCTTGAGTCAAATGATCACACAAAGCTTAGAAGCGACGGGTAGGTAAATTATCGATGACCCCATTATTCGCCTACAACTTTGAGAAAAAAAGAGATGGTAAAAAAAAAACAACAAAGCAAAGCTCAAAGGAAAATAAAAATAAAATAAGTCTCGGGGAGAGAAAAAGTACCACATGTGGTAAAAGTTATATCTTGCTTGTTATGGTATTGTACGGGAATGAGTCTAGAAGGTTCTTGACATTGATCAAATTGATGAGACCCACCGATGAAGGCTTAATGGAGGAAGTAATGGAATTCGGTTTGAATTTGGGATGCTATGAATGTCAACGGAGAAGTACATGGTGGTTCGATTTGGATTTATCTGCTAAGAATATGGATTATGGTTTGGATGATCATGGCATTACTTTAAAAAGAAAATGAATTTCTGCGTTTTCAAACCTCTTTCACAGGTCTAAGTTAATGTTCTGCTTGAGGGCAAGCAAAGGCTAAGTCTGGGGGAGTTGATATATCATAGTTTTTAGGTGTTTTTAGCCATGATATAAGTCTTATTTATAGAGTCTTTTTGATATTTTTAGAGTCTTTTGAGTCTTTATAGGATTTAGCATGGATGAGAGCATAATGGAGCTAAATAGAAAGATTTGGAGCTTAATCAAGCATTGAGGCTGAAGCTGCGAAGTTGGGCGACCAGTTCAAGAGTAAGCATCGGTCGATGCAGCCATAGTGTCGATCGATGCAGAGCCATAAGACAAATCGGAAGTTTTCCTACAAGTTTTGAAGATTTACAAAGCTGCCCCAAAGTTTTCCATATTTGCATCATTAATCCCTGAACGTATTTTAGAAATGTATATAGGATTTTTAGGGTCATTATTTAGACCTAAGCTTTATTTTCCTGTAACTTTTGAGAGAGAAAACCCTGAGAGATTTTAGAGAGTTTTTGGAGAGAAGAATCAAGACTCCTTCAGAGAAGATTCAGAACTCCTTTTCTTCTTCCTTTAATCTCTTAATGCTATCTATTTTATTCATGATTCGTGTTCTTACAATTATGTTTGAGTAGATCTGCTTGTTAGGGTTTAGGATTTCTCATTAGGGATTTCATGGATTGTTAGATTGATTAATTGTTTGGATTCATTATCATTCTTGTTCTTCACCATAGGTTGTTTTTAATGCAAGATTTTTGATTAGTCATCTGGATTTAGATCTTAGGATTATTGATTAATATGAGAATATAATTGATTTTCCTGACAAAAACCTTTAATAAGTAAAATTACTTTTTGCAAAGAGATTTGAATTAGTGATTTTGTGAACTTATCTAAACTTGATTTTATTGCTGGTTTTTAACTTGAATTTTGCAAAGAGATTTAGATTTTCGGGTTTTAAATTTAGATAATATTTACAGTGAGAACTGATTTATTTTACAATTGTGTTTAGTTGAATCCTGCTTACTTAATTAATTGATCTGATTTTCCATGATTACCTGAGAATTTCCCTAGGTCTAGCTTTTTTAATTCCTGAATTTACAACACTTTTGAATTCTCTTTCTGCATTGTTTTTAATTTAATATTTTGATTTAGCATAATTAAAATATTAATAAATCTATTGTGTGATCTAGAGTCTTTGTGGATTCGACCCCTATAGTATTATAACTGTAAGACTGTTAGTACCATTAAGGTATTGCAATTTGAGCATATTAGTATTGTCTTAATCCTTAACATGTTTCTTGTTTGCCTATATTTTTGGTCCTAATACAGTATATTTGATCTTTCAAGCTCCTTTAATTAATAGTGACAAAACATACTATCATTTAGCGTATTTAACTAGTGTAAACATAATACATACACAATTATATTTAATTTTATTTTCTAAAGATATCCTACTATATTAATTGGGAAGTACAAATATAAAACTAACCTTAAAATGTGTAAAAAATTACATTCAATTGCCATTAGAAAAGCTTAATTAAGATTAATTAATTAATTAAATAAATAAATATAACTAATTAAAAAATGAAAATAAGGACATATCAAATAAAATAAATTGTAGAAAAGTAAAAAAAAAAATCTATTAGATTCAAAACTAATTCGTACTTAAAAAAATTAACAGATAAGATTTAGTTGCTCTTTTTTTACATGTTAGTTATATTTTTTTTTTTTACTTATTTCACAACTATAGCAAAGATTTTGTTTAATTAACAATTTTATTCATTACATGTAAATTTTTTATTGACAAATTTTCAATGAACATTTTTAAAATACAAAAATTATAATATAAGAAAAATATTTAACTACAAACCGTTATAAATAACATAATAACAAAATAAATTATTACAAATTTTTATCAAAAAAAAGTTCAGTCTGCGGTTTGCTGCGGGAGAATATCCAGTATACTAGTACACATATATCACTAAACTTCGTATTTTTTTCACATTTTAATTAGATTTAATAAAATTAGTGTTGCCGTATCGAATCAATAGAGGGATGAGTCTTGGATAAAGCAACAGAGAACAAATATTAATTGGGTTGGCTAAGTTTTCAACTAATCCTTGAATAATAATGACTTATAGCGTAGACTAGCTCCATTATTTATTTTATACAGTTCCAATTATTTGAGGGTCTGGTTTTCAAGTCAATCGTCTAGGTTTCTAATACGTACTATATAGTATTTATTTATATTTTTATAATTCTATAATAAGGATTATTATTATTTTAGTCGCTTGCCGGAAATAGAAGACAAAATACCTAATCAGATCGAATATTACATGTTTAGAATTTTATATGTCTCTTATCGATTGGTCCACTAATATCCCTCATAAAAATATATAAAAAAATTTATCTAACAGATGAGCTGTAGATTTCATAACCTGAAGTAATATATAAAATTTTGCTTATACTGTATTTACTTTCATAAAATATGGCTATACAAAGTTTCGAAAAAGAGTTATTTAAAGGTATATTACAAAGTATAGTCGTATACAAAGTTTCTATGGAATTATACTACCAAAAGAAAACACATCAAATAATATTCAAAATAGATCACAGAAAGATGTGTTTAGATTATGGTATTGATTGGTAACGACTTTGTAAAATGTTATAAAATATATAATTTAATATATAAACTTTACAACAAACTTTATTTTTAATATATACAATTTTTTTTTGTATTTACCATTTTTTCTTACAGCATTAAACTATTTTGTAACAATTTATCATTCCAGCTTACAATTTTTTGTGTATGTTACCAATCATATACAATATTGATATTAAGAATCATATAACCAATAAAACATGATTCCATAAACCAATAAACCTCCAAAGAAGTTAACAGAGAGTTATTGAAGAGTTATATATAATATATAGATAATTCAAAGTTAACTGTAATATAATCTTAATTTTTTAAAACATATCAATCATTTATCTAAATTTTGAGAATATTGGTTTTGGTTACGTCTATTGATAATAAGTTTCTCATTTAAAGTTGATAAACTCTTACTTTTTTTCAAGTTTGTCACAAATAAAATTGAGTAATAAATATAAGTTTGATTATTAAAATTCAAATGTATGTATGGTATTAATATTTAGAATTAATATATAGATGTGATGATTTTTTCTTAAATAAAAAAAAAAAAGATCAAAAAAGTTGAAGTGGTGAATGTATTTTCAATTAAATTTAAATTTTTATTTAACATGCTTTTACTTATTTCTAAAATGCTCAAATAATATTTTGGAGATGTATCTCCGTAATACTTTGTTTTTTTATTATATTTTGACAAAAAAAATTCATCATCCTTCTCTCATGGATATTTTCCAAAATGTTTTAAAGATGATTAACTAGAGAATTTTAATCAATTTTCAAATGATTTAAGAGTAGAAGTTTACCGGTAAGCTTAATTTTCTTTTTTAAGCTCTAAACTTCAGAGATATCTTTGTTTTTTTTGTCGATTTAAGCTGTAATTCACAAAATGTCCTTACAAGTTTTATCGATGATATAAGTTGAAAAAAAAACGACCTAATTAAGACTAAGAATATTTTATATCGACCTGCAAAGATTATTTGGATTAAAGCAACGTGTCTAAATCTGAGAAAGCAAATGTGTTGTTATGTTTTGTCTCGAAGATTCAGCAACTTGTGTGGAACTGAAAGTGAAGGAAGTGGCATTATGACTTTTAAAGACCACTTTTCTGAAAATAGGTTATTTCATACCCTAGCTAAGGGATATGTTGAATTCCTACACCATGATTAACACTGTGCGAATTCATATATTACGTTAATTAAAATTTAAATTCACAGCACCAAATTGTAAAACTGTGTTTATACAAACATAAGCCATAACGGTGTTAAGAGACAGTTAACAACTTCTGATGTGGACGTCACATAAGAAACGATGTCGTTTTGTGAAACAAAAAAAAAACTTATTTTGGTTAAAACGACGTCGTTTCTTCTTTCTCCTTCTCTTTTCTTTTCCGAGTCCTTCTTCCCCGACTCGTGTTTGTTCAGTTCTCGATTACGATGAAAAAGTGTTTTGTTAGCAATCTTCGTTTTAGTGTTTTGTTAATGGGTGATGATTATAAACTTACCCGTGCTTCTGAGATTTGGTCAATGAAGCATATACGGTAAAAATACATGGTTGAATTTCTTAATATGAGCCTTAGTTTATTGTTTTCTCGTCATTTTTGTTTTGTTTTCTTAATACCAAAATCGAGAACTGAACAAACGCGAGTCGGGGAAGAAGGATTCGGGAAAGAAAAGAGAAGAAGAAGGAAGATACAACGTCGTTTTAACCAAAAGAAGTTCTTTTTTTTTGTTTCACAAAAAGACGTCGTATCTTACGTGGCGTCACGGTCATAAGCTGTTAACGGTCTCTTAACACCGTTACCGCTTATGTATGTATAAACACAGTTTTACAATTTGGTGCTGTGAATTTGAATTTTAATTAACGTAATGTATGGATTCACACAGTGTTAAACATGGTGTAGGAATTTAACATACCCCCTTAGTTGGGGTATGAAATAACCGATTTTCCGCCACTTTTCATCTGATTTGTCTTTTGCTTTCTTCCTTTTTTTTTCTTTTTTCTGTTAAGGTAAAACACAATCACTTTACAAGCCCTACATTCAACTAATTTTATCAATAATTTCTTATATTAACAACAATTCTATTAATAAAATTTAATAATACAAAATCAAAAATAGAATATTTTTTTGTCATTATTAAATCATGTAACTCCACTTTCTAAAATTGGGATTGTGGGATGTAGAGCAAACCAAAAGGATTGAATTTTACTTGATTTTGGTTTAATTAAATTTTGGTTTACTCTAAATAAACCAAAAAACCCTAATCTCCCTCATAAAGTCGACATCTCCTCTCTATTTTGTTGCTATTGTCGACATTGTTATCATAGAGACGGAGAGCAAGAGAGAGAACTCTTGGTTATTTGGTGTAAAAGAGAAAGATAAGAAGATCAAGCTTTTTCCTTAGAGTAAAGAGAGAAACAGAACTGCCAGGGTTTGGGAGAAGGAGGATGATCTAAGGTCTTGGTTGTATTATTGATCATGTTAATTATGTTGGAACATGGTTTAGACGCATGTTAGGTTGATGGTTTTTATTGGTTTTAATTGATATGATATTTATATTAAATTGTAGTTGGTTTAGTTTGTCTTCCGCTGTGCATGTTAATTTGTTGTTGATTTATTATTTTGATTGTAATTAAATATTATGGGTATTTAATTATACTCCCTCCGTTTCATAATATAGGATGTTTTAGAGGTTTCTATTTGTTTCATAATATAAGATGTTTTCAACTTTTTAGGTAACTTTTAGATTACTTTTATACTTTATTATTATTTATTTTATGCAGTCTTGTTTATGTTTATGATTGGTTGAATTTTTTTTAAGTGGTCATTTCTTAATTTGCGTGCTTTCATTCAAAACATCTTATATTTTGAAACAGAGGGAATATATTTTCTTAAAATGGGTCGGTTATTTCAGTTTGGTATCAGAGCCGCTACGGTTCTAGGGCGGATTAATGGATGGTTTAGAGCGGTTAAAGAATTTAATTGGTTGAATTATTTTCCTGTTGCTTGATACATGATGTTGATTTGTGGTTAAGTGTTTAAATAAATTATGAGTAGTTAGTCAATTTGCATGTGGTATGGAGTCCTAGTATCATATTCTTCGAGCCTTCAATGAGATTCCACAGTAAATTTTTATTGCATTGTGTGGTTGTTTAGAATTTTTAGTCTATGTTCAAGGAAGTGCATATGACTAATGGAAAGTGGTAGATCGCGCCGGTATCGGAAAATACCATTAGCAGTGATTTGTGAAAGTGGATGTGTTGCAAATAGATTTTCGAGATTTTTTTTTTTTTTTTTGAACTAAAATTTTTGAGAAATTAAGATGGAGATTTATTATGGATTTTTCTTTTGGGACTTGTGTGTCATGTGGAAAAAGAAATAGCTTGGGATTTTTATAAATGGAAAGTTTCCATAAATAGATAGTTTCTAAAAATGGAAAGTTTTATGGGAGTTAGAGCTTTGCTATTTATGGAAAGTGCGGTTGTAAAAATAGAAAGTTTTATGAATAGTTAGGACTTATCTATTTTTGTAAAAGACATTTGTAAACACCAAAGTGTTTGAGATTCTTTCGGAGTGAGGCCTAGGAGTGGCCATGGCGGTGGTGATGTTTCGGGAGGACATATGGTGGTTGGTAGGACATTGCGATGTTTTACGAGGATCACGGGGGTGTTCCTAGTTATGGAAATGCTTATAGACGTTATGACTGTTTGCTGTAAGGGAGGAGGGTCCTGAACAACTCATGAGGAGATGGAGATTCTCCTGAGGGGACGGGGGTTCCCTAGATACCGATAACTCCAGAGACTTTGGTCCTAAGAGTGGCAGAGGGGATGGGGGTTCTCTTGGTATCGAGATCTCGAGGGTGACGACCCGAGAGTGAGACGGTATTGCTCAAAGACGGAGGTCTGAGAGTGCGATCGGTATGGCTTAAAGGTTGCGACTTAAGAGCAGATGAGTTGGCGGTAAAAGTGTCAAGGACGTAGGAATAAGCATTATAACCGGATGCAGATTTAGAAGATTGATGGGGGTTCAATCTCAGATTTCCTATTGTGGCCAGATGCGGATCTCGGGGTTGATGGGGTTCAATCTTGGGGGTTTGTGTGTGTTGACCGAGAGGGTCAGGTTTATGCTGGCCGGGGGGGCTAGAGTTGTGGTGATTGGGAGAGTCAGGTTTGGGTTGATCGGTGGGGTCTGAATTGTGTTGACCAATGGGGTCAGGGTGGTTTGGGCTGGTGGTGTCCTGATTGCGGTAGACCGGATGGTTAGGTGGTGCAAACCGTTGTGGCGGTGTGTTCAGATTCGAGGATGAATCTTTTGTTGGAGGGGGAGAATTGTAACATCCACTTTCTAAAATTGGGATTGTGGGATGTGGAGCAAACCAAATGATTGAATTTTAATTGATTTTGGTTTAATTTAAATAAACCAAAAACCCCTAATCTCCCTAAGTCTACGCCTCCTCTCTATTTTGTTGCTATTGTCGACATTGTTGTCTGAGAGCGGGAGAGAAAGAGAGAGAACTCTTGGTTATTTGGTGTAAAGGAAGAAGAGAAGGAGATCAAGCTTTTTCCTTAAAGTAAGAGAGAAATAGAACAGTCAAGGTTTGGGTGAAGGAGGATGATCTAGGGTCTCGGTTGTATTATTGGTTTTAATTGATATGGTATTTATACTAAATTGGATTTATTTATATTAAATTGGAGTTGGTTTCGTTTGTCTTTCGTTGTGCATGTTGATTTGTTGTTGGTTTATTATTTGGAATGTAATTAAATATTATGAAATATTTAATTATATATTTTTTTTTAAACGGTTCAGGTTATTTCAAATCGATAATCAATCCCTATTACGCGGCGTAGCGCGATTTAGTCGAGTCGGACTTCGGTGGGATCGGTCACAGAGATGGTGTTGTAACCACTTGACTAAAGATACTTCCCCATAATGATATTATTTTGCGGAGCAAAATTATCAAATAAACAGAACTAAATTTGAAAATCTTCAAACAGAAGAAAAAACCAATCTCACAAATTTTCGAATCTCAAATTCGAGCTATGAAAAACCAAAATAAATTAACAAAAAAATTAATAAATAATAGTTTTGATTAAATGTATAAATTATATTTTATTATATTAAATGTTTAGTTAAAATTAATAAATTTTATGGTTTTCTAGTTTATTTTTCAAAAACCAAATCAGACCACCGAATTAATATAAATTTGATATTACATAGTGTTTATTTTCAAGAACCTAAAAATTCTGAAACCATTAATTTTGAATGTATCTATTTCTAAAATTCAAAAAAAAAACTAAAATTCCAATAAATGGAAGTGAAACCAAACTGATAACCAAATGCTCACCCCTGTTAATTTGTCTAATTTTGGATTTTTTTCCTTTTCAATATGGCTTTACCAAACAAACATATTGTTAGATTTGAGATTTTTTTTCTGAATTTATATTATAAGTGAACAGATTTCATCTGTTGAATACAAAAATGTGAAAACATAGAAATCACCTAAGACTAAGCCCAAACAAGGGAAACATAAGTTGGCAAGTTACACACTTCCGGAAACAAAGATTCAAAGACTAAACAACCTAGAAAAATAGGTTACTAAGGAATAAACAAAAACCAAAGTACTAAAACTGTCCAGCTGAACCAGAAAGAAACTCACAAGCTTTCCCATAGAACATGTAAACGCCGGAGAGTACCAACTAGACCGGAAGTGCCATAAACCATGATAGCACACCGTCGACAAACCATCATCAGCACCGGCAGGAACGAAAGCAAGCTCGAACGACTCAAGGGCTGCCAAAGAATAAACCTTGAGATTAGACCTGAGACAAGCCAAAGAGGACTAACAGCTCTTACACGCGGACCCTCGTCGACCCAACTTTAACCATCTACAGAATCAAAACTGGTGACCTCCTCGCTAGAGAACAGCTGAAAGACGATTCCACTACTATGCCTAAAACCCAAAACCACAACTCAAAAGAGCTGCCGAAGAGAGCTAGTAGATGGCTAGCAACAAAATACCATCTGCTTGACAAGCAGAAAGAACGAAACCTAGCATATAGCGTATACACTGACTAGCCAGGAGACCTAATAGAGCAGAAGAACTAAGGATTGAGTACCAACCAACAGAGAAGGCAAGTTTGAGAGAAGAACCAAACCACAAACTTCTCTTTGCAACCTGAAACCATCGGTTGAAGCCACACTAACACCAACAACACAGCCTTGTTGAAAAAGCCACAGTCCAAAGAAGAGAGAAACGATAGAAATACCATACCAGACCAGGAACCGATACGCGTTCATCTCCTTCAAACCACCAGCCACAAGAGAACCACCAGAACCGAGCCACAACCTAGACTAACTCGTTAACAAACAGATCCGTCTCTACCACAACCAAATCTCACCACCGATGGCTTCCCCTTCTTCAATCGATCTTTGCTTCAAAGGGTATTTTGACAACATAACTGCTACAACACCAAAAACAACATATCTAAACCAAAGAGAATGCAGACTAAGAAGCAAGATGAAGAACTACACCCTCCCACAGTTCCGGCATAGAGCCTGGCAGCCGGAGAGGACATATCGAAAAAATCTACTTTTTCTCCCGGCGGTTGGACTTGGGAGAAAATTTAGGGCGACGACCAATAAATAAAGATGAAACCGGTCCAATTCTGTTTTTGCATTTGACAGAAAACATATTTGTTTGACATATCTATACTAGTATTTTTGCAGCATTTTTTGCTCAAAAATATGTTTATGGAAATATTTACCATTGAATGTTATTTAATGCTTATATTCATATCCAAACAAGTTTACAAAATCTCTCTACTATCCTTATAACCAAACACAATTAAAATATTTTAAATAGCCATATATATAATGTTCTATAATTAATATAGATATTTAGAAGATTTATTCCAGATTTTTAAAAAAATATTCTCCTATCATCTCTTTTTGATTTTAAATTTTAAATGTAGTGAATCATCATATAGTACATAAAGTTAATAAAAATATGTATTTTTTCATTCATATATTGTGATTTGAATTTTTAAAACAAAAATATATTACTCAATTAATATAAAAAGTGTGTGTTCAACATACATATATAGTAAATTTTCCGTATATAGTAAATTTCAAAATTTTAAGAAGTTTATAATTTATAACTGATATATCTAAACAAAATAAAAGTTTAAAATTATGAATATTTAGACATATTAAATTTTCAGAATAACACAAATGAGTTATATTACGTGACGGGTTATATGACATTACATGTTTGAACTGATAATACTACAAAATAAACTATCATTAATCTGATATTTCAGTGCGAGTTCAATCCTCATTTTACTATTTTAACAACACCAATATAAAATATGTTGAATCAAACTGATTTAATTAATATTGTATTAAATAAAAATTATTGTGTAGTATACTATAAATTATAAATTAAATCATTGTAGTTAACGAAAGAGTATATAAGAAAAATTAGTATTAAAATAGTACATTAACAAAACAAAAAAAACTTATTCCGCGATATAGTGCGGGTCATGATTTAGCTATGTTTATTTAATCAACGCTCTGTTAGCTTTCTAAATTGATATCTTTAATTGGAACTTTGAAATGGCTATTTTTATAGAACGTTTGGCCCAGCAATTGAGAAGGCTTTTGAGGCCCATTTCCTATCAAAAACCAAATTCTAGGGAAATATAATTCGACCACAGTTTGAAGAGAGTAGCAACGACATAAATATAATAAAACTATTTACAACTTAAATCATCATTTGTAGATCGATAAAAATATCAATGTACATTATCTTTAATGATGATGTAACATCTCTTTAGACCGGGGATAAAATTGGATTATCCTATATAATATTCTAACTTAACTGTAGAAAAAAGATGAGTTAGATTTGTCTAAATCTGAAGTTCTACGAGAATATATACTGAATTAGTGAGTTTTGTCGACAACTAATCGAACTAGTGAGTTAGATTGGTTATCGTAGAACCTTACGTGTTATGATTGAATTCCATTTTTTGATTCAAAAAGTTTGGAGTTTATTACAAGATTTGTCTAGAAACCAAGTGGCCGTGATCTAAATCTTTAGTTGGTCAGGTCACTTTCTTTGTAAGTAAACTTGTCTCCATAACTCGGAACTGTCTTTTTCTAAGCACATACATTATACATATATGCTTTTATTTCTACACGTCAAATATTTTGATTCGTGGACTTCTCGAATCCATTTGGGTTTTTTTTCCATATTTTTCAATCGACAAATATACTTTTTGAAATTTTAAATTCAAAGGTGACTATCCAGTTCTTTTCGATTAAATGCAAAAATTTATTCAGTTCAAATAAATTATCCAATGATTTAAAAAAACTAAGTTAATTTTAGTAAAGAACAAAATTATTCATAATTATAAGTTCTAACAAATTCTCTATTTATAATCAAAATCTATGGTCTATTTTTATTTTTTAACAGAAACTTTTGCATTGAAAAGACTACTGATACAAATTTGTTATAGATAGTTTGGTATGACTACACTAAAAAGTAGTTTAAATATTTTCGTTGTGATTTTTTAATCATAGTCAATCTTGCAAATATATTTCACGATTAGCGACCCTCTGTATCTAAATCTGAAATTCTTCGATTATACTAACAAAAAAAAAAACGAAATATTTCATAAATTTTGGATATAAACAAAAACTCAATTCAGACTCTGTTTCAAAAAAATTCGATTCAAATTCAATTTGGTTCGGTTTCTGATAATAATAAATCACCAGGGAGGAATTAAAGAGAAGTAATTTAATAATGTTAAGAAAAAAGTCATGCCACACGTGAATGAACTCAATGGTTCCAATAAATATTATAAAAACGTAAATCTGTTATCCAGAAAACGCAGCGTTTCACTAATCATTAGCTGCCTAATTAATGATTCGGCGACACTTGTAAGTTAATAAAGAGATTAGAGAAAGTAAAAATGAGTTAAATCAACCAAAACGCCGTAACAAAAAAAACGCAGAAGCCTTTATAAAAGCTCTTTGTCTTTGGAACTCTCCTTCCACTTCTTTCTACAAAAACTTTAGAGAGAGAAAGAAAAAAAAACGCAAGAAAATAAAATATTCAGACCAATGGACGAAGATGGTTTCTCGCAATGTCCTAAGCACTTTTCGAAACGCGGTTATTTTAGCGGCGGAGGCGTTTGTCCGTTTTGTCTCCACGAACGTCTCTCTTCTCTTTGTCAAGATTGTGCTCAAGACCTCCCTTGTTCGTGTAGCTCACGCGCCGCCGTGTCGTTCTCTCCGTCGTCTTCTTCTTCTTCCTCCTCTTTCTCTTTATTCGCCGGAGACGTCAGTTTTAACTTCTCCTCCTCCGGGGTCGGTTCGGTAGGACGAGTGGCGAGTTTGATTGAATGGGAACCGGCGTTTAGGAGGTCGAAATCGATGGCGGTTCCGATTATACCGGATTCGGTTATTGATTCCGGTTTGGATCGTGGTAGGAGTAAGAAAACGTCGTCGTTTTGGAGGATTTTATTGGGAAACAGAGGAGATACAACTAAACCGGCGGTTATGAGAAAATCAAGATCCGTTGCCGTCGCCGGAGAATCGGGATTTTCGCCGGCGATGACGACGGGAAAGGGTAAAGGTTGGAATTTTCCGAGTCCGATTAAGGTTTTCCGGCAATCGAGAGTCTCGAAGATGATATTTCAACAACGTTCTCCATTGTATAGAGGTTGAAGATTTTTTGTTTGGTTTTGCAAATTGGGTAGTTTGATCATTTTCTTATGTTTATTAAGCTCTTGTATTAAAAAACGGGGGAAAACAAAATTAGTGTTCATGAAAAATTGTTTTAAATTTGTCAATTGGCTATGATTGTTGTTTAACTTTATAATTTGTGTATTATAGATATATATTATTTCGCAAAGTTTTATTGTTTTATGTTTAGTCATTTTGTGATTATTTTTACAAATCCAACACTAAAATTTAAATCTTACTACATGCTTTGAGTTTACAAGAAATTTTGGCGTTTGATAGTGCAACTGCAACCCTACTAATACTAATCCGTACTATAATTTTCGTATTAGTAGGCTATTAGCTTTGAATTAAAATATGCAAATCGGGTCACTTTCTGACTGCAAAAGCTTGGAAATATTATAGTTTTAGAATAAAGTATATTATCGGCGGATATTGTGCATGGTATTCAGGAACTAGGAGCATGTTTGGGATTTTTGTTTATTTTTCGTGTTTTTATTTTTTTTAAAGAGAATTTAATTAATAATTAACTTAAGTGATTATCGAGATATTCATAATGTTTGTGATTTGAGGGAGATTTTGACAGAGGGTTGATGTATTGTATATAAATGTTGATAGCTTGTCAACATTAGTTGTTAAAAAGATTGGGTTAAAAGGAGATTTTTATTTGAAGCAAAAGTGATTTGGCCAGCTAAAGTATCTAATCTTATGATTGACTATTAATTTTGCACAAAAAAAAAAAGAAAAGAAAGACTATTAATTAATAAAATTCATTTACTGAAATTTTCTGACCTTTTCTTAGTTACTTCACGTCATGTAAGGTAAGACTTGCTCAATATTTGGTTGTACACTATAATTTTTGGGTTTTTTTTTTTTTTTTTTCAGTAGAGAAAGTTTTAAAAAACATTAGCGCTATAATCTTATTTTTTTAATCTTTTAATAACCACATTCCCTTTTCAATATTTTCTCTATTTCATAAATAATTAAGGATTTATAATCTACAAAATGAATTTTAGGTTGAAGGTAAACTAAACAAAATTAGCGTAAATAACATATTAAAAACATAGAATGACACATCTCTTAAATGATACTATTTGTAAAACAGGTAGAATATATTTTATTAGTTGGTATTAACTTATCGATTTATGAAAGTAATTGTACAATTGAGGGAGGTATTGGTTTAGGATTTAGAAAGAATTTTAATGACTTTAAAAGTTAGGTAAAATATGTTGTTATTCAATCAAGACTTTTAAAAACTCTTTTAAAATTTGGTGTTATTGGTTGTGGATTTGTAAAAAGTTATCTAAAATCTTGATAAATCTAGTGTTATTGGATTAAGAGTTTTATAAAGTCATTAAAAGTTTTATGTTATTCAAGTAAAACAAAAGAATCTTGGATTGTTAATGAATTCAAATTTTATGTTATTGGTTTAAGATTTTATATCATTTCCTTCATAACAAAAGTCATGAAAACTCTTTCATCAAATAGAGAGATTTTACAAGATTAGAAAAAACAAATCATCAAGATTTTAAAAAACTTCCTAAACAATCTCTTAGAATCCTTCATTTTTAACTTTCAATTTTCTATGATTCTAACAATCAGCGAGAACATAAAGTCATTAAAATTCTTTCTAAATCCTAAACCAATACCTCCCCCTTAGTCACTTATAATTGATTCAAGTATAAAAATATTATATTAGTTTTATTATAATTTGTTTATATGACTATATTTCATTATAAAAAGGTATAATAGTAAATGATACTATTTGTAAAACAGGTAGAATATATTTTATTAGTTGGTATTAACTTATCGATTTAATTATGAAAGTAATTGTACAATTCGTCACTTATAAATTATAATTGATTCAAGTATAAAAATAGTATATTAGTGTTATTATAATTTGTTTATATAACTATATTTCATTATAAAAAGGTATAATAGTAAATGTGCTGTATTATTTTTAGTTTGATCTTTTCTAAACTCTGTAATTAGTTGAACTATTTTATACATTCATATAATTTTATATGATATTTTAAAAGAAATGAGGTTTTTATATGCGTCTTATACGAGTCAAACATCTAGGTATCTAATAGATCTAATTAACCAAAAGTAAGTTATATAGCAAAAGATAAGCACATGTGTTGGAGTCACAAAGATGATGTCCCAATTTAACTTGAATTTTATTAACAATTGTTATGTTATCTTTGAAGCTACAATACAACAAACATGGGATTCTATTTTTTTTTCTTTGTAGAATATGCATTCATTTTTTAAATCCAATATTTTTATGATTGTATATGATTACGCATCCGTTATGGTAGATCAAAATATGTTATGCTATGCATGTATACATTGCATGTACATCATACGACGAGAACTGCGTCGGTTCACCAACCACCAATCAGATCAGTTTTGGCCTATCCGCAAATTTGTATAAAAAGACAATCATTTGTATCTTTGTTTCTTGGCAACACAAAATTTCTTTTATAAATTATACAAACACTATCTTGTAAGATGTTGAATTTAAGCCATCAAAAACATTATTGGTCAAAAACGCATCTCGTCAGATGGTTGATATAACAAGTATTCTACAAATGATATGAGCTCGATCGCGCGATTCATGTAATGTAAATGTTTTACAATGTGTGGTGATTGGGGCATTATGTGTTAGTTGACTTTTTGCATATATTTGTAACTAGTAGAACTTCATATGTACTCTTACGTTGACCAAATTATATAGTCTCCCATCAAGTTTACTACGAAAATTTTATATGAATGATGTAAATTGGACTATTGGTTTGACAATAAACAATGATACTTCAATGATTAGCTAAATCAAATGCGCAGATTTTTAAACACTCAATTGATTAACCAAAAAGCAATATTTGGATTCACCTTTGGGGGAGGTAAACCTTTTCATTCACCCCCTTATAAAATAAAAAAACAAAATATGTATATATTATTATAAAATTATAAATTTAAACCGTTCTTTTATAAACTCAAACCGACATATAATTTCATTATAATTGTAAAATCTAAATTCTTATCATCTCATTTGTAAACCCAAACCGACATATAATTTTGTTCTAATTGTAAAATATAAAACCTAACCATCTCATTTGTAAACCCAAACCGACATATAATTTCGTTCTAATTGTAAAATCTAAACCCTAACAATCTCATTTGTAAATCCAAACTGACATATAATTTTGTTCTAATTGTAAAATCTAAACTCTAACCACTTCATTTGTAAACCCAAACCGACATATACTTTCTTTTTAATTATAAAATCTAAACCCTAATTCTCATTTATAAACTCAAACTGATATATAACCTTGTTTAATTATAAAATCTAAACCAAACCAATATTTAACTTTCTTTAAATAAAAATATACAGAATTTGTTTCCTTATTTTGTTTTGCTTTTTAATTTAATTTTGATTTATTTTTTAAACAAAATATTAGATAAAACATTATGATTGGTTGAGAAGGGAGGGGATGAATACAAAAATTACTTAGGGATGAACCTAAGTATTTTTCTTAACTAAACCGGCCGATTGATACGTTAGATTCGTTGAACCTCATTATTTATTAGCGTTAATTACATACTATACTAAAACATATATAAATTTTGCTTAAATCAAATCTACCCAGAGATTCTATATATCTTGATCATAATAATTTAAGTGAAAATGTAAGAGTGGTGGAAATGATTTAAAATTATTCGTAATTTCTTGATCGAATCTTATGTGAGCAGTATGGGAGATATTGGTTCACATGGAAAATAAAACGACAGCTGATTAAGCTCACACATCTCAAACAAAATAAAAAGAATTAAAAGAACATGTCACTAACAATTATTATCAATTTATCAAACTAACATGTCCCTAACAATTATTATCATACTACTCAAAACATTTGATATCAGTATATCTACTAAAATTTTATTTTTTTTCTTTTCTTCCAAACTGTTTGTATTTGGTCAACTAACTTTTTTTTATTGCATTAAATAATACTAGTTCTATCATTGTTTGGAACAATTTTGAGGATATATAAAACAATTCAGTTGTTCGTAGGAGATCGTCGCCAGTGTTGAATTCATGGTGGCCTATGGCCACTGGCCACACATAAGTGGCTCAGCCGTTGTAGAGCTAACTTAACTCCATTATATTTGGTGGTTTGAGTTAGAATCTTTCTTTGCTATAAGCATTTCTCATCCTATAAATTTTCTATCATTTAAATCACAAATGAACAATGCGATTGACTAAAATGCTGAAGATATGAGAGGAAAATGATAGTGGTGAATCGTGAATATGTTAAGAAGCTTATCATTTTCTCTTTCTTATTTTTCTTTTCTTATAAATTTCGCTAACTGCAAATTAGATGTCACTACTGTGCAGTGCAGTGTTTCCTATAACTAAAGAAAAGCAAGAGTATAGATTCATGTTTTTTTTTCCTTTATTTATTATTTTTTTTTTTGTCAAACAGTTTCCATTAAAGTTAAGGCCTCAAAAGAGGTAAGTTCATACACCAGAGTACAAGATAAGCATAGGGAAATATAGATAAGAGCTCCATGAGTTTTTCAACTTTACCAAGCTTAGCAATATTTGAAAAATCTGTTGGGGCCAAGGCGGATTTGTCTTTGAAGCCAAGCTTCATGAGATCCTTGACCAATGAATGGTCATAAGCTGCTCTAGCGAATAACGCAATCGAGTTTGAAGAAGAAGGCTCTACGGGGGAACACTTATGGGGATTCTCGCCAACTTGAGAGGAATCAATAGAATAGGAGCAACGTCCTTTAACCTGTTAGGATCAAACCTCATGCTTCTGGAAAAAGCTAAAACCAGGATTCGTATGTGATGGGTGTCAAACCGTAACAGAGCAGGTGGGTCCTCCCTCACATGAAGCTTAAGGCCATGGAGGTTAAGGAATTCCACACAAAGCTTGTAGTCGGTTTGGTCTTCAGATATGAGAGCAGACCCAAGCTTTCCATCCAGTGGCGGTATGTGACCAAAGGGGACAAACATCGGATGTAACCAAACTGACGGAACAGCTTCAGAGTTAGTACACATTGCATACATCCAAGAACCATTAGACAACTGGCCTCGACAATCAAATCTATCAAGCAATTCTGGAGACAACACAGTTCTTTTACCGAGGTAACCTCGACTTGACCAAGCAGAGACCGGTACTAGAGAATTTGATCTTGACATTAATCTAATACACGCAGCTCTAGGTAGAGGAGGTCTACAAATAGAGTTCCAATGTCGGAGAGGGACCAGCAAGGTTACACAATCATAAAGCAATATCCAAGATGTAACCCTATCAATAACGGATCTGGGAGTGATCATACCCGATACAAGATCAGAGAGTAGGGCATTGGCTTCATGAACATCACAGCACACAACGTTCGGGAAAGATACAACTCCATAAGAAAACAACATTGAGCTTCCATCCGTTAACAAGTACAGTGCAGTATCCATACGGTTTTTAGATTTGAAAGGACTAATCTTCTCTAGAAGCAGTGTGCATATGACTGAATGAGAGACCTTTCTTGCCATTATCAAGCAACACCGTTGTTGAGAAAAACTAATCAGGGCAATTAAAAGCCCAGACCTGGATATGGGCCATCGATGTGTTAATGGGCCACAAAAACAAGTGAGGCCCATCTTAGCAAACCCTAGGGTAGTTGCTGTTGGGTGATGGGAGAAGGAGTCGTCGCTGTTCTGTGGAAACGGAATCGGAATGATGTTCAGCGGTGCATCACCTAGGGGGACCGTCCACCAACTAAAGAGCTCACCGTGTGCCGTCGGCGTTCCTACTGGAAAAGGCACAACTGATGGTCCAAGAGAATCTCCTGCCATCAATGAAATCCAGTGGGAAGGAGACAAAGGTGGCGCCGGTGCTAGTCCAATTTTCTAGGAACATTAAGATCACGTACAACGGCGTTGCTCACCCAGTTACTCTCGCAATTTTTTTTTAAGTTAATAAAATAATATAAAAGGGAGAGAGAAGGAGAGAAAACCATTCTCAAAGTCCTTAGAAGAAACGTTTCACAGTTTGATTCTACACCTGTCAGCTTCCTATTAGTTACACAATAAAATATTATTTATTATTTTCTTTTATAGAAACGGTGAAGACTTCTCTTGTTGTAAATGCTCTAAGGTTCATTCTTTCCTTTATGAATAGAAAAAATAGTGATAACCTGTTCGGCAATACTTCCATGTATTTTGTTTGAGTACTTTGACTGAGACCTCTACAACACAAAATAGTAGCTACGTATGCACAAAATTTAAACTCGGTTAGTTAAACTATAGTGTAAGATGGAATATGTAGGGGTGTTAATCGGGCTGGTCCGGTCCGGTTCAGTCTGAAACCCGTAAAGCTCGCCTATGTTTGAGGTTGGCCCAGCTCAACTTGAAATATTTTCGAGCTTATATTTCAAAGTCCAACTCGGCTTAGCTATAGGGCTTTTCGGACTTTTCCAAACTTGTTTTACGAATCAAAAATTTAAACTCATAAGTTTATAACATGTCTTAAAAAACAATTGTTAAAGATGAACTATAAAACAAATCAAACAAAATTTAAATAACTCATCTATATTCACTAAAACTAACTTAATTTTTTAAAACCAAATATTTTTTTTTATACTTTAACCAAATAAAATAATATATAATTTATATAAAATATCACAGATTAAGGATTTTAAAAATATAAAATAAGGTTATTAAGTAAATATGAAAACTAGAATTCGAGTTTTAAACTTTATTTACACCAAGTCATTAATCAAATATTGCAATCAAACAAAAAAGTATAAATATATTTGTTTAAAAGCTTTTCGGGCTGGTCCAAGCTTGATTGGGTTAAGCTTATCCTGAAAAATGTTAACAAAAAACCTATAATCCGAACGGCTGAGCCCTAAAGACCCGATTTTTTCTGGACATATATATGTAAGCATGAACCTGATGTTTTTCAAGATCGGGTTGGGCCAGCCCGTGGGCTTTGCCCTTAATTGACATGCCTAGGAATATGTAAACTTGTAAAGTTTAAATCCAGTTTTAAGAAAAGTTCAAATATTATCAAATATACATTAATTATTCACATGTTTACGCGTATCTTAACCTAATCTAGTTAATAATTTGTTAATTATCGACTGTTCCTACATATCACATAGATCATCAGTTCATCATCTAGTTCTACTAATTAAGTGACTAATATTAGTGCAGGAATTGACACTCACGACATACCGACCTAAACTAAAGATAAAACTGAATAATCTCGGAATCAGATTAGACTAGAAAATCTCGGGCAAGGTATGTTAAATGGGCTTGTGGGCAAATGCCCACGGACATCACTGAGCTGACATCTCACCTTCAAACACACAAAAGAAAAATATACAAGATAAAACCCAAAAAAAAAAAGAATTAGTCATTTAAAGAAGTTTTACTTATCTTGTAATATTTCATATAAATAGGGAAAGGTTTGTCCCTTATATAAAATATCCGAAAATCAATACAAAAACCTTAATTCTTCGATTGTTCTTAATGGAAAACCTTTTTTTTTTAATATTTTAATTTATTTTTTAAGAATCCTTGAATCGATTTATTATGAGAGAAATGCTAAGTGAATTTATTTCCTTTGATAAACAAATTTATTGCGTGAAATCCCTGATCCTACAACTAAGATAATTTGCAAGTGTGATGACAATATACAGCCGCCGTCGCCAAAGTGTAACGGCTAATTTATTTCCGTAGCCAAACTCTTGTAATCTTTTTTGTAGTTGTTTGCTATAACAAAGACTATATACTGTAGTAGATATTTAGAATGGTTGATGAATCCTAGGCTGACACGTGTTACACCCCGGACAGATTTTGGAGTTAAACAAATAATCACGGAAATGCATGCATTATCCAATTTCACATTACAGCGATTAATTATAGTACTTGTTTAGGTACTGGTCCACTATATATACATACTACACAACACCACCCAATCATTCTCGTTTTAAAGCAAATAAGCAATAAAGAAAATATTCATATATACGATGTCTATCAATTAAAGATATATATATTCGAAAATCTCTATGTTATGCGTACTTATTATTTCGAGCAAAAAGAATATGTTAGATTCGTGGTGATTGAAACAAACACATCATGGTTCGAGGGACCATATATCTTAACCAATAAACTTATTTTCTTATAAAAATGAATAATAGCAAAAAGAAAAAGAGACAATTATATTTATAAGTTTACTAGTATACTAATACTAAATAAAACTATAATATTGTTATAAAAAGCAAAAAAAACAAACTTTATTTCATGAATCTAAAAACGAAAATTAGAAATACTGCAAAACCAAACAAGCTTAATTATAATTAAACAAAAATAGTCTAATTTAGTTTTCTAGTAGTTTCCTTCATTAATATTAATATATATATATAACTCAATTATTGAGGAAAGAAAAAAAATCTTAATATGATTAGTTTCGATTTAAGAAGAAAAATCGAGGGGGGAGGCAATAGCATGTGCATGGACGCCCTACAGAACAAGTGATCGACCTCTTCTTTCCTTTGGGATCTTCACTTTATGAATATCATCTTTATCTTCTTTGTCTTTTTTCTAAAGTTGCATCTTAATACCTTTATTTTTCTAAATTGTTTTGTAGTAACATATATTTTGTTACATTTTCTTAATCATTATAATTAACGCACAGCCAAACTAATATACCGGCCACGAAACGTAGTACTTTTTGTTCCTGAACTTCTCCATTAGTCATTTGTTCGTATCATAGATTATCTATTTTTTTTTTTTTTTTGTTTTGTGTGGAAAAGAATAGATAATCTATCTCATTGCATCTAATCTAAGTTATCGCTTTTTTGGATATATTTTGTGACTCCGTTATAGATCTAAAAGAGGGATTGGAAGACATAGTTGGAATGAGATAATGAATAAACATTGTGACAAGTTTTAGAAATTGTTATTTTCTCCCAAATTATTTATCTTTAACCGTGTTTTCTGAATATCAGATCTAGGATCCAAATCCTAACATGCAGTTCTATGAAACGGCTACAAGTTGTCTTCTCATTGTATCACAAAATGCGAATAATGTGGAATTCAACTTGGAAAAACTTATTTCTTTTCAGACCAAGATAACTCTATTTAAAAAAGTAAAAAAAAATAAAAAATAAAAAAAATAGGGGAAACAAAGAGAGGCGACAAAGAGTGGCGCACGAATGGCCTTATCTTTTCCTTATCAACATTCTTGCTACTTCTGTTTTCTCCAAAAGAAACCCATCACGATAATTTTGTCATTTTTCACTTGTATATATTAAACTAAATACGAGTTTTAGTATAAATAATAGTTATACATTATAAATGGCATGGACGTTTAAAAGATCTGTAAAATAGTGATTTTTGATTTATAATGTATAAATATTGATTATAATGATGGATCTATCTGTCTTATAATTTTACTTTATGCACTGTGATCCTATATTTGTTTTGAACTTTACTTGTGAAAACTTGGGTTTTTAAGATAATTGGAAAGCAAAATATAACCGAAACGAAGATTTGTATATAGTTTTGATTTGAGTTGAAGTTAAGTTTTTATCAAATATATCAGTATTGACCAGAAGAAGTGAGAACATGTAGTTGCAAAAAAAATTAACCCAACAAGAAATCTTTAATTTGAATAATGTTATAAGTTCTTATATAAAACTAACCCAACAAAAATCGTTTTAAGATTTCTTTCAATATTAATGAATTGTCTTAACTCTAAAAAAAAATGTTCTACAATACCCAAATAATAGAATGGACCAATAATTGTTTTTTTTTTGACAATAGACCAATAATTGTTTACATATAAATTCCTTGTACACCAATATTTAAATCCCAATTGCCCATTGATCATAACATGTTGGGCCTGAAATAACTAAATGTGAATATAATAAACTTTTTGAATGCATGCATATATATATATATATATATATATTCCTCTATAACCCATCTTCAAAGCGATCCGAAATTGGAAGAGGCACTTCCAATACCAAATCATTCGATTACGTTTCATCATCATCGTCAGCAAAGAGATACAATTCAGAGTAGAATGAGTATGTTTTGTTCTCGAGAAAGCACACAATTATAACGATACGGACATTAGTTATGCCTAAACACTCTTCCTTAATCACTCCAGAACCAAATCTGCTCGTTGTAAGTGTAAGGTAAGCAAAAAAAAAAACATTGTATACTACAAACTCTTGCTGGCTTCAACAACTTCATATCCAATCTTGTCTTTGTTTTGAGACTTGCAAAGCCAACCGCAGCCTGAGAAGAGATCGTTTTACTGAACCTCTTCAAGATGCGACCATTCATGACGCCCGAAGCAGTGAGCGTCCTCCCACTAACTCTCTTCGAAAAAAGGAAGCTCATTGTCGCAAGTCACAAACCCTAAAACTGTTTTTGTTTATTTATTTTCACAAATCCTAACCAAGTTTGTAGTAATAAGATGATTAAAAAAAAAAAGAGAGAGAGAGAGATAAGTGAATTTGGACCTACAATCTTGATAAATTTGAGAAATCAGACTTGTATACGTCTGGTTGTCTTTGTGTGGCATACGGTACTTTGTTTTACATCTTGATGATGCTTCTTATTCGACACCAAATCTAATGGGCTTGGCCTTAATTACGTAGTTTGGGGCATAATGAAAACGAATAGAGAAATGTATATCATGAGGCCCAATAAACGTCTATTTGATAATCAAAATGGCGAGATTATTGAGCTATTGGTTTAATCTTGGTTTAAATCAATTAGTTGGTTAGCTGGTTAACTCAGAATAGATATATGTATATAATACAACTCACATGTAAAATGTACATATTAATTGAATGAAGAAAGTATTTTTTTTAAAAACCAGGAAAAAAACTATATTCTCTCTCAGGCACTATTATCGAGATTTCAAACCTGTCAACCTCCTCCAACGCCGGTGAAGCTTTTGCTCGCCGGCGTCGGGATCTCGCTCCTTCTGCTCTCCTCCTTATTAAAGCTTCCTCTGATTTTTCTGCTTTTTCTTTAATTTTTTCCTCGCTTCCCTTTTGATTACAAATCCCTTTACAAACCTCAGATCCCGGCCAAATATCAATAGACAGAGTTAAAGGGCGCAGGTGGCTTCCGGTGAACCCCCTCCTCCTTCCTCTGAACGCTTCAGCCGATGCACCGGATCCACATTCAAACGACATACGTACGATCAGATCTGGATGTCTATCCTCCCCTGAGAAAGCTTCTCCGGAGGCACCGAGGCTAGTATGTGAGTTCTCCTTTGGACCAGCTGCTACATCTCACCCGGTGGAGACGTCGACGGCACATGGCGCCTCCTTTTTCAGGTCAAGCTCTCATCCTTCCAAACTTGAAATGTCTTTGTGGATCCCCCTCCGAACCTCTCACCTTTCAGATGGCTTGGTTCTGCTGGAACCTTGTTTACCGGAGATGCAGATTATCTTGCAAATCTACTCAACTTCTCCGAACAACAATTGCCGTCGTACTATCAACACAACTAGGTCAACCAACAAGAACTTTGGGCTTCGTTTGGTGGGCCTTGAACTTTTTGTCGGCCCGTTAACAATTCAAGCAATAAAGGCCTCAGGGATAAAGCCCAGATTTGACAAACCCAAATTTTCACGAAGGCACATCATATTGCTTTTTCGACTTGATTGTAAGGGCAGAAGACACCTTCTACATCTCATCTCATTAGATCTGATCGATGTTCGTGAATGCCATCTCCAATCCCTGATCCAAAGCAATCCATTGACGATCACTCTCTATCTAAGCTCTAGGCTCTCGGGTACTTTGCTTTTGGTCTCTAATTACTTATGCGCAGTGATGAAGAACGGCATTATGACCATGCCTCCACGGAGCGCTGGTTACCAAATCTTCCTCACTCATCTGCCTCCATATCCCGTGATCACTGCACTTAATCATGTTCAATATATCTTTCTCCGGGAAAAAATTTATCTAATGGTGGCTCCACCCCTAAAGCTATTTCATTCCCGGTATGCTACTTTACAGCTTGTCTTGATGTCGATACTTAGCCAATGGTGTGATCAAGATTACGCTCTCTATGGTTTCCATCTGAGAAGTAATTCATCATTGTTGCTTTGGCATCACTCGCTCCTCTTGAGAACCCTGGTAATAGTAACCTTTTCGACCCTGTCCTTTGAACCTTATCGTTTGAGTGTCTTTGGTGTTTGGGTCCAAAACTCAGTTTGTCCGAGCGTAAATTTCGGTTTTGATTTTTCCAAAACCATCCTAAACCCTATGGCAACTCCACTAGACATCCTTAAGCGACAGAGCATTCCAAACCTTGCTCGAAATAGTGTCAAGCTCCTACTCCGTGTAGACCTTCTCAAACCGGTGAGAAGCCCAGTCTTGACCCCTTCTCTAACGCCAATACGTCTTATGACAATGGCTATCTCTCATCCATCGACTTGGTCATGGAAGAGCTTGTCGACAATCTTGATCTCACATGTACCAAGATCCTTCCAAGATTCTGGCTCAAAGCTTTCAAAAACCTTTTGCCGACTATCCTTATCTCTGCTTTGTTTCATTGTTGTTATGGCATTGGGGAATGCCCTTGTTTCTTGTTGTGTAATCTTTGCTTGTATGAACCTTCTCTTTTGAGTAATGAATGCAAGTGGTTTGACTAAAAAAAAAATGAATGAAGAAAGTATTTATCAATCCTAACAAACTCTATCTTTCTTCTTCTCTCTCTTGTTCGTCATATGGTATCAGAGCCATCTGAGCTCAAATTTTCTTCGATTTTGATCTGTTTTCTCAAGTTTCGAGCTCTAATCTTCGTATTTTGACCTCACCTTTGAGTCTCAATGGTGATTGTAGCTCGTGCGAATCGGAAACCAGCTCGATCGAAGGCTTCTACAAGTTCCGTTGTTCGAAGATCAACCAGATCCATCTCTGATGTCAACGTCTCTCCTCCGATCTCACCACCAGTGACCGATTCTCAGGTTTCTGGGGTCTCGCGAGTTGTTGCATCACCAGCGATTGTTGATCCGTCTCACTTACCCTTCTTCCTTCACAATGAATATCATCCAGGTTTGAACATCATTTCTCTTTGTTTAGATGAAACGAAATATGATGATTGGAGTTATGTGATGCGTATTTCACTGGATACAAAGAATAAGCTCAAGTTTATTGATGGTTCTTTGCCTAGGCCTCTAGTTATGGATCCAAATTTTGATATGTGGTATAGATGCAATAGTATGGTCAAAGCTTGGTTGCTTAATGTTGTCTCTCCTCAGATTTATCGTAGTATACTACGTATGAATGACACTACTGATATATGGCGTGATCTCTACGGTCGTTACCACTTGACCAATCTCCCACGCACATATAATCTTACTCAGGAGATTCAGGATCTGCGTCAGGGTTCTTTGTCAAAGTATTACACTCGTTTGAAGACTCTATGGGATCAACTTGATGGTTTAGAGGAGCCAGATGATCCTTGTGTGTGTGGTAAAGCTGCTCGTCTGCATTTGAAGGCAAAGAGAGCTAAAACAGTTAAGTTCTTGGCTGGTTTGAATGAGTCTTATGTTATTGTTCGCAGACAGATCATTGCCTAGAAAGCTCTTCCTCCACTTGTTGAAGTTCACAAGATTTTGGATCAGGATGATAGTCAAAAAGTTTTCACTACTGCCACTCCTCCTACGGCTTTTCAAGTGTCTCAAGCACCTTTGGCTCCTGCTCTCTCTCCTGCTCCTGATATATTGTATGTTCATAATGGTCCAAACAAGGGTAGACCAATTTGTTCGTTTTGCAACAGAGTGGGACATATTGTAGAGCGTTGTTACCGTAAGCATGGTTTTCCACCAGGATTCACTCCAAAAGGGAAGTTCGGTGAGAGAACTCATAAACCACAAGGTGTACAATCTGTGGCAGCACAAGTTTCTTTGTCTCCTATGCCTGAGAAACAATCGATTGAAGGCATGATTGGTAATCTCTCTAAAGATCATCTCCAGAACATCATTGCTCTTTTCAGTTCACAGCTTCAATCCACGGCTCCAGTTATTACTCCAGCAGCAGCGAGTACTTCCCAGTCAGCTTTAGATCACCCTAGTATCTCTTTCTCTAACCCTGTTTACTATTTCATTGGCATATTAGCGGTTTCTAAACACATTTTGTCAAACGACATATGGGTGATTGATTCTGGTGCAACTCACCATGTGTCACATGAGAAAGATGTTTTTATCTCTTTGGACACCTCTGTTGAGAGTTTTGTGAATATGCCAAATGGTCAGCATATTAAGATCAGTGGAGTAGGCATGGTTAGGTTGAACAAGGACAATCTTCTCACAAATGTCTTGTTCATTCCTGAGTTCCGTTTAAGCTTGATCAGTAACAGTTCGTTAACATCTGATATCGGTTCTAGAGTGATCTTTGATCCCACTTGTTGTGAAATATAGGATCCTACCAAGGGGGTGATAATTGGTAAAGGTCGTCGTATTGGCAAACTCTATGTGTTAGACACAGACTTTTCATCAGTTTCAGTCAATGCAGTGGTGGATGTCAGTGTATGGCAAAAGAGGCTTGGGCATCCTTCTTACACAAGACTGGATGTTATCTCTTAAGCTTTGGGAACTACTGGACACAAGAATAAGAAGCCTGCTTATTGTCATATTTTTCATTTGGCTAAGCAGAGGAATTTACCTTTTCAATCTGAAAACAACATTTGTAATGAGAATTTTCAGTTGTTACACATTGATGTCTGGGGACCTTTTTCAGTGGAAACAGTTGAAGGATATAGATATTTTTTAACTATAGTTGATGATCACTCCAGAGCAACATGGGTTTATTTACTCAAGAGCAAAAGTGATGTTCTAACTGTGTTTCCTGCTTTCATCAAATTAGTAGAAACACATTACAGTTGCAAAGTGAAGAGTGTTCGATCAGATAATGCAAAAGAACTGCAATTCACTAAATTTTATTAGGATCAAGGAATCATTCCATACCACTCTTGCCCAAAAACTCCTGAACAGAACTCAGTAGTGGAACGTAAACATCAACACATACTGAATGTAGCATGATCTTTGTTCTTTCAGTCGAATGTGCCATTGACTCTTTGGGGGTGATTGCATCTTGACTGCGGTTTTTTGATCAATCGGACACCGTCTCAGTTGCTTTCAAATAAAATTCCATACGAGGTTCTTTCTGGTAAGCCGCCTGACTACACTCTTATCAGGTCGTTTGGTTGTTTGTGCTACGCCTCAACCTCTCCAAAACAGAGGCACAAATTTCAACCATGGGCAAGGGCTTGCATCTTTTTGGGCTATCCTGCAGGATACAAAGGATATAAAGTCATGGATTTGGAGAGTAACATGACATATATATCTAGAAATGTGGAATTTATTGAGTATATCTTTCCATTGGCAGATCCTAAGAAGCTTGATGTTCAAAATACAGGTTTCACACCACTAGATTCTTTGTCTTCAGGTATTTTGGATCCTCCCTCTCTTTCACCTCCTCAAATTTCTCCATCTTCTTCACTTTCACCACAAATTTCTACTTCGAGAATAAAGAAACCACCAGCTCATTTGAGTGATTATCATTGTTACTCTCTTGACAGTGATATTCCTCATCATATTCCCTCTTTTCTCTCTTATTCACAACTTTCACCATCCTATAAGTGTTATATCAATAACATCACTAAAATTCCAATCCCTCAATCATATACTGAGGCAAAGAAATCCAAGGAATGGTGTGAAGTTGTTGATAAGGAGATAGGTGCAATGGAGCGCACTAATACTTGGGATGTCACTAGTTTGCCCCCAGGTAAGAAAGTGATTGGATGCAAATGGGTGTTCACTTTGAAATTTTATGCAGATGGTAGTCTTGAACGTTACAAAGCACGTTTGGTTGCTAAGGGATACACTCAAAAGGAGGGTTTAGACTACAATGAGACCTTTTCACCGGTTGCAAAGATGGTCACAGTGAAATTGTTGCTTAAAGTTTCAACCTCCAAGAAGTGGTTCTTGACTCAACTTGACATCTCCAATGTTTTCTTGAATGGTGATTTAGATGAGGATATCTATATGCGTTTACCAGAAGGGTATGCAGAAATTAAGGGGGACTCTATGCCTAAGAATGTTGTTTGTCGTTTGAAGAAGTCCATTTATGGCCTTAAACAGGCATCTCGTCAATGGTTTCTGAAATTTTCAGAGTCTTTGCTTCGGTTGGGTTTCATTAAAGGACATGGTGATCACACATTGTTTACTAGAAGCCATGGTTCTGACTTCCTTGCCGTTCTTGTGTACGTTGATGACATTGTCATTGTCAGTACCTCTGAAACTGGTGCTTGTCAACTCACAGAAGCTTTAAAACAGAGTTTCAAATTGCGTGAGCTTGGTCCTTTAAAATATTTTCTAGGATTAGAGATTGCTCGCAATACTTCTGGCATCTCTATTTGTCAACGAAAATATGCTCTTGAGCTTCTTACATCTTCTGGTATGTTGGCTTGTAAGCCAGTGAATGTTCCTATGGTTCCGAATCTCAAGTTATCCACGACTGATGGTGATATTCTTCATGACAAGGAGATGTATCGAAGTCTTGTTGGCAGGTTAATGTATTTGACCATCACTCGTCCGGACATAACTTTTGCTGTGAATAAGCTGTGCTAGTTTGCTTCTGCTCCTCGCACATCTTATCTCACAGCTGTGTATCAAGTTCTGCATTACATCAAAAGCACCATTGGTCAAGGTGTCTTTACTCGGTGGATTTGGATCTCACTCTTAAAGCCTTTGCTGATTCGGATTATGCTGCTTGTCGAGATAGCAGACGTTCTACCACTGGTTTTACCATGTTCTTGGGTTCATCTCTCATCTCTTGGCGTTCCAAGAAGCAACAAACTGTTTCCCGCTCTTCTGCTGAAGCGGAGTATAGAGCTTTGGCTCTTGCTTCTTGTGAGATGATCTGGATTACTACTTTGTTGTTTGATTTGCGGATCAAGTCACACTCTGTTCTGGTTCTCTTCTCAGATAGCATAGCAGCAATCTACATCGCCACTAACCCTGTCTTCCACGAACGAACAAAAACACATCGAGGTGGATTGCCATACTGTTCGTGAAAAGCTGGATAAAGGTCTCATCAAACTTTTACATGTCAATACTGAAGACCAGGTTGCAGACATACTCACCAAGCCTCTGTTTCCTCATTAAATTGATCATCTAAAATCCAAGATGAGTCTTCATAATATATACGTCTCATTTTGAGGGGGACTATTGAGAGAGCAATTGATTTAATCTTGGTTTAAATCAATTAGTTGGTTAGCTGGTTAACTTAGAATAGATATTTGTATATAACTAGGATTTAACCCACGGTACACCGCGGAATAATCTTTTATATATAATATAATTTAGTTTTTTATAGTTTTTAGTTTGATATTAAAACTAAAATTTGATTTTGATTTTATTTTTTAAAAAAATTTGACCTGTAATATATGTGTAATTTAGTAATTTAAACTGTAGTACAGATTTAATTTATTATATATGTAATATATGATTTCAAATTATTAGTGTTTTTACATTTAAACTATGGTACATGACTACATGTGTAATTTAGTAATTTAAACTTGTGGTACATTGCAAAATAATATTTATATATATATATATATATAATAATTTAGTTACTTATAGTTTTTAATTGTATGATTTAGATGTTTAGTGTTTTTTAGATTAAACCCGTGGTACATATGTAATTGAATATATAAAAAAGATAAAAACAAATCTATTTACATCATCGTATATGGAACTAAAGCCAATACTAAGAATGGGCTAATGTCAATTATGATCAGTTCAACCAAGTTTTCCATTCACTTTAGTGATATTTTACAGTAAAAATTATTTAAGAATATATGTAGTTATAATTAATAAATAATAATTAATATGATTTTGATATTATGCAACTCAAAATAACTTGTGAAGAGAGAGAGAAAGAGTAACATTCCAAAAGAAAGATATATTTAGTTCCAATCTTTATTTTTTCGGAATTTTCACTATAATATGACTATTTTTTCTTATCCTAAACTAAAAAAAAAAAAAATTATGTACTCTAAATTTATTTTTAAAAATCATTATCGGTATAGATGCAGATTTTTGAGATCTCTTAATTCTAGTTGTGTTGTTTTAATCTTAATAACTAATATTAATATGATAATTCTTGTTGTGTAAATAATTAAATAAAAAATAATTATACAGTATTAAAGAGAGTATGCCTATTTTGTGGTTTATCTAAGAACGATTCCTTTTCAAACAATAGAAAAACGGTAAAACTTAGTGAAAAGGCAAATAAAATTTTAAACTTTTTGCCTTTTTGGTTAGTATGTTATGGTTAGTATGTTTGGTTGTTATAATAATTGGTAGATTATAAAACGAACAAAATAAGATGTACTGCTGAAAAAAAAACGACCTTTTTGGTTAGTATGTTATGGTTAGTATGTTTGGTTGTTATAATAATTGGTAGATTATAAAACGAACAAAATAAGATGTACTGCTGAAAAAAAAAAGAAACAGAAAACTTAATTCTATTGATATAATAAGAAAAACTATATACATCATGATAGAACATGGATTCATCTCTTAAAGATGAGAGTGACTTAATTACAACGAATATTAATTAACATCAAAGGCAAGAGAAAAAAAATAAAGAAACACAAAACCGTTTCCATAGGTTACTGTAATGTTTATTGACAAAAAAAAAAGATTACTGTAAAGTTTCTTTGCTGGTTGTAAGTATGTTTGGTGCATTCTCCTTTAGGTAGTGAGAGATTATTTATAGTGTTTTGAAAATGCATTAAATGTGATATGAAATTAAGACTAAATTGGTGAGCAAGCATAAAAATCATTTAAAATATCCTGAAGGATCTTTCAAAACGTGAAGGATTTGAGGTATATTTATGGAATATACCATTTATTAGTTTTATATGTTAAAATTTAAATTTTACTTTCCATTTAGTTTTATATATTGATTTTGTGTACCATAGGAATCAGAAATGAATATTGGATTAACATAATTATTATGATAGCATTAAACGATTAAATCTATATTTGAAGTATTAGGAATACTATTCGATTTTAATGGACTGTCGATTTTACATGTTTTAGTTTTTATTATTTTAAGAAATTTTCTAGGGATTAACCTTGTAAAATTTAAGTTATGTACTCATTTAAAGAGAGATTTCAGCAATCAATGTTTTATTAAAACAAAGATTTTTTCCGTCAATATTTACTTTACAAATAAGATATATAGACAATTAAATGTTGTCTTGGTGGTGTCATTATGGACATCTTTGGAAATATGAATTTAATAGGTTGATAATTATGCACTCAACTTTAGTAATGGGTCTTGACTCAATTGTACCATCGAGATTTGAACAGGTTGTAGTAATCGAATGTGAAGGATAATGGTAATAAAATATCATAATATAGCTCGATTTCTTATATTGTAGTAAGTGAGTTTATTTTAATGTTTAGGGACCAAAGTTGCAAACTAAAAATTTAAATAAGCAAAACTAAAAAAGTATTTTCAAAATGTACAGATTAATTGTATTTTAAAAATGTATTTCAAAAATGTATATATAGATACAACCCACATGTAAAATGTACAGATTAATTGTATGAAGAAAGTATTTTCCAATCTTAACAAACTGTCTCCTTCTTTTTCTCTCTCTTGTTCGTCATAGAGATGATAAGCTTTGGCTGCAAATGGTTGTACTTTTCAACCTGGTTGAATGAGTTGAACTTACTTTTCAACCTTGTTCAGCCAAAAACTCACCATTTAAGGTAAATATCTTTTCAACCCAAATTTAGTAGGTCCCACCTTGTAGCTGGAAAATAACACTTTTAGGTTGAAAATTGTTCAACCAGAAAATAGGAGATGAATAGATTGAACGAGATGGAAAACTCAAAAAAAAAAATTATTCAATTTACATATTTAAATTAATATTTTTGGCTTTCGAAAAAATTATCATTTAACAAAACAATCGTCAAAATCTAGATTGTTATTTCGATAATCTAGGGAAGTCAAAGATTGTTAGTTTGAAAATCTATTTTTGTAAATCAAAGTTATATTTTTAATTATTATATATATATATATTTGAAATATGTAACAAATGTTCACTAACTATTTTTTTTTCCAAAATTTTTCACATTATTTAATGTTCAATATTAAACTAAATAATTTAAATTAGCATTATTTGTTACGAATAAAAGATATTCTAGTACGCAAAATCAGCTCAATTTTAAACTCTTTTGAATAATTAATATTTTTATTGATTAACATCAAAAATAAAATCAGATCCTATATATACATAGCTCATCACGATTTATCTTCAGGGAAAAACAATTATGAGCTAAACACCTTTTTCATAATAAACAATTGTAGCCATGAGTGAAAGGTATATTTCTCTACGTATTTTGAAGTTTATTAGTTTCAATTTGTATCACTGTTCTTTTAGTTTGTGTAAATTGTTTATTTTGTGGTTTAGAAGATCAAGCTTTTTTATATCGATAAAACATTTTAACTATTAGTAAGTAAAGCAAAAGTGCATGTGTTTGAAATTATTGGTGTTTTCTTTTCTGTTTTGCTTATATTTGAATGGTATGTTTTGTAAATCAGAAACAAGCGAAGCAAAAATGGAAACACTTGTCCATCATCAAGTTCTAAGGGACAATCAAAGGGAAAAGCTAAAGCTACAGAGGATCCTAAGGTATTTGTTTTATACAATTTTAAATGTATTATGTATATATATATATATATATTTCACCACATTTATGTTTAGCTTATACACTTTAAATTGTGCAGTACGTATGGAGTCCTAGATATACCGAAATATTTCTCGAACTTGTGAACATGGAGTTAAAATCAAAAAGCTATGTCACAAGAGTACCTGACAAATCGGGAAAAGCAAAAATTGTGGAAAAGTTTTTTGAACTGACGGGAGCTAAGTTGACTTGGAAGCCTCAAATGAAAAATCGACTCGACTATATGCGGCTTTTATGGCAATGTAACCGCGAACTATGTAAACGCACTGGTATTGCGGTTAATTCCATAACCGGAAAGATAGATATGTCGGAGCTTTGGTGGCGAGAGAGTCCAGGTGAGTTTAAAACATATGAACATACAGTCTTGATCACCACATATTTACATATTTTATAATTACTTCTATCATTATATGTTAGGAATTTGGGAAAAATGGCAAGTACGTACGAGTGTTGCAAAGCAAGCCTCTTCCATGCAAAGAGATATTCGATCAAATTTATAGTCAACATAATGTGGAGCAGGATGAACGTTATTCGCCGCACACTCTACGCGCACACCTCGAACAAAATTTAAATGAAGGACATACTGGTGATGACATAGAAGTGAATGAAGCTTCCGACGATAATGGGAGTCAATTTCCTTTAGAGCTAACATCTGATGAGGACCTTCCACAAGCTGATCCATCACCGCTACCCACTACTAATGAACAAGCACGGAGTTCTCCTTCCCGTACAAATAGATCAAACTTGGGTGTTCGGAAGAGCACCAGTAGACGTACCAATCGAAGAAGAATCAGCTTTGAGACTCAAGTTAAAACAGGGTTTCAACGTCTTGAAGAGTCTCGTACAGGTTTATTGGATGTCTTAAGGTCACGACATAATCCAAAAGCCACTTTTGGAGATGCTTTGGCTGAATTAGAAATATTGGCCATTGAACCAATGGGAAAGTTTTGGTGGGAAGCAAATAGGTTGTTGATGAACGACGAAGACGTTCGTGATGGATTTATGAAATTACGGAATGAAGAGAACAAAATTCATTTCTTGGAAAAGCTTGTTGGCGTTGATAGATATGGTTATCCGTGTGATAATATCAATTTAAGAGGTACAAGCAGCTTCACAACTCCCTATGTTCCAGCCACTCATTCACAAATGGCGGGAATAAATGCTAATGCTTCGACGAGTTTATACCCCGGATATGGAATGTCTGATGGTTCTTCAGGGGCTAGCTTTTCGACTTTGCTTAGATTGTCTCCCCGAACTCAATAAACGAAACATGCATGCGTTCGTTGTTGTTCTATGTTCTAGCCTTCTAGGATTTAATATTTTTATTTTTATTTTTATTTTTATTTTAATGCTCTTGCTAATAAAAGAATGTAATCGAATAATTTTGTTTTTCATGGTTTTTTATCTAATAAATCTGTTTAATTATTTAATTATCTTTATTATGTTTATAGTTTATAATTATCATTTAAAGAAATAATGTAACAAACAAATGTTTGACGAATTCTATTTATTTATTTATTTTCTTTTGGAAAATTAACTTTTACATGAATTATTAATGTTCAATATTTTTTTGTTTAGAGAATCTAGGAAATTCAAAAACTAAATCCATTCAATTAGATAATTTGTTACGAATAGAAGATACTCATGTACGTAAAATCAGTCCCTATTACAAATACACAATGCTCTCACCAAGCTTTATCTTCACAAAAATATTGGTTTAACTTTTCTTATCAAAAACAATCGAAGTCATGAGTGAAAGGTAATATCTCTAGCTCCCTATGTATTTTGATTTGTATTAGACTCCTATTGTTTAGTTTCAGTGACTTGATTAGTTAGCAAACGCTATTTTAAGTTAGTGTTAGTTTCTCGTTTGGTTTCATTAACTTGCTGTATCTTTGTCATTTAGAAGTTCAAGTTTTTAAATATCCATCAAATAAACATTTAATTATTAGTAGTAAAACAAGTGAAGCAATCATGGTGTTTAGAATGAATGGTGTTTTTTTTTTTCAAATCAGAAATAAACGAAAGGCTGGTCCATCATCAAGTTCTAAAGCTACGGAGGATTCTAAGGTATTATTTTGTTTTCTACAATTTTATATGTATATATATATATGTCAAACAATTTTATACGTATATGTATATATATTAATATCTCAACATTGGTTTTTTCTAGGTATTTCGTATTGCAGAATTACATTTGAGAGGTATTGAAAATCTATCATATGAAGAAATAGCTGAACTGATTTTACTTGAAGAAGCTGAAATCTTAGAGACCGACATTTCTCCATTGATGGAATATTATGGCAAATTCTTCTGCAAAGAACCAGAAACTCAAGATAGAGGCAGTGGATGGGCCATGATTCGAAAGCAAATCTATGCTAGTGAAATTTCATGTCGAAAGCTGGTACGAATGAATACAGTGGCATTTCAGCGTTTGTGTGAAATATTACAAGGGAGGTATAGCTTACAAGACACTCAAAATATGGCTGTTGATGAGAGTGTTGCAATCTTTCTTATGATTTGTGGCCAGAATGACTCTCAAGGTGACATTGGTCTAAGGTTTGGTCATGCACAAGAAACAATATGTCGGAAGTTTCATGAAGTTCTTGGAGCAATGGAACGAATGGCTGTGGACTACATACGACCAAGAACTACCCAAGAACTTGAAGCTATATCAAACCGTCTACAAAGAGATAAACGTTATTGGCCTTACTTTAGTGGATTCATAGGAGCTTTAGACGGGACTCATGTACCTGTTATGGTGACTCCAGGACAAGAAACCATTAGATTTGTGAACCGCAAAGGAAGTACGAGTCTCAATGTCTTGGCAATGTGCGACTTTGATTGCTTTTCACATATTGCTTTGTTGGTATGGCGGGATCAGCTCATGATGCGCGTGTGTTATCAACAGCGATTCGTGATGATCCTATGTTTCCTACCCCTGCAGAAGGCAAATACTATCTTGTAGATTCTGGTTATGCCAACAAACGTGGATATTTGGCTCCGTATAGAAAGCAAAGTAATGTTGGCACAAGGTATCATCTACAAGAGTTTTTCTCTGGTGAGCCGCCAAGGAATAGCAAGGAGATGTTTAACAGATGGCATGCATCCCTTCGCTCAGTCATTGAACGTACATTTGGAGTTTGGAAGAAAAAATGGAGAGTTTTAAATGAATTTCCAAGGTATAATATTGCAGTAAAAAGACGTGTTATATTTGCTACAATGGGACTTCATAATTTTATTCGCAAGAATAATATTGAAGATGATGACTTTGAAGAAGCTGATAAAGATAGTGATGTTTCATATGGGCAGCAAAATGTTAATGATGATGTGAATGATGATCAAGGTATTAGAGTGGAAGAAGAAACACACGATGGAAATTATATGAAGATCGTCCGCGATCAAATTGCTGAGCAAATATGGTCTGCAAGTCGACGTAGTGTTCGTCAGCAACGTTAGATTTTATTTTATATAATATTTTGTAATAAAATATTTATTTCCAAATATGAATTAATAATATATTAGTTTTTTTATTTTTTTTTAATTTCTTATATTTAAATATATAATTTAGTTATATATATAATTTCTGATACTATTATAAATAGATTTTTAATATTATATTTTTGTATTCAGCTATTCAACTTAATGGTCACCATTTAGCATACTAATTTATTTCTCTGCAGTTTTTTCAGCTCGTTCAATTCCTTCACCTCATTTTGATGGTTCAGCTCATTTTTATTCAGTCCATCATTATTCAACCTATTCAGCTGGTTCAGTTTGTTAATCACGATTTGCAGCCTTTGTATAACTTCCAGCTTATAATTTATAGAAACTTTTTAATCTATTTTCGTTTTGGTTGGACCACAGAAAAATTTCAACTCCAAGTTATATATATATATATGTATATATTCTAATTCTTACTCAAAAATGTAGAAACTTTTAAAGAGACAAACAAGATGTTCTTTAAAAACGTGTCTCATTAAAATCATGAATTTGTTCCATACCAATACCATACTGTCTAGCCTACGATCTCCTCTACATGTATTTTACAAACACATCTTATCACTTAGAAACATAATGTTTTTTAACAAGATTTGATTTACTGTTCTTCTTTTGACACCATTGATTTTGATATTGTTCGTTTCCACTAGATATTTTCTCTATACAGAAGTGTCAACGTAGGAAGTAGTGGACACCTACCACAAAAGGGTCACACGTAAAAATGGCCAATCTTTCTGACACAACCATATGTGGATGACAATTTCATCACGTGTATTAATAAGTTTTGTAATATATGTCAAAAATAAATAAAAAAATCCATTAATTAGCACTGTTAAGACATTATCATATTAAAGCCTGAGAATTGGTATGGTAGGGTATAAGATTTGTGTGGAAACAATTAAAACGAGTCTCTTCTCTTTTTACCGAAACCGGGACCAACATTTTTAGTCTTATAGATTTTGTGAATTGGTTGGTACGTAGGTAGCATCGTTGTTAATCGTATAAATCTAGTTTTTGAGAGGTTGTTGGTTAGTCGAGTCTTAACTGACGCAATTATTGATTTAATACACTGATTTAAAACACAAAAATAATAGATTGGTTCGACGATTACTTAATTGGTTCAATAAATAGTGATACCAAAAAATCATTATATTTAGCAAATTTAACGGTTTGTAGCTCATTTCTTCAAACTTTATTTTTGTCGGCAATCTCTCTGTACGTATTAATGAAAAGAAAAACAATATAAGAAAACATATTAAAAGACTGGACAAAAATCCTTATAAAGAAAAGACACTCTCGTAAAAGGAAAAATCTTTAAAACTTTGTTATATATATATATATATATATATATTTTAGAAAGATAGAAATTTGTATTTAAACCAATATATCCTAGGACTTTTCCCGTTTAAATGAGCTGAACTCAACTGAAATTGTATTGAATTTTTGAACTGAAAGAATATAAACTAATTCGAATTATTCAATTATTTCATAAATTAATATATTTTAACTGAAATAATTACGAATTAATTTAAGGCATTAAGGTATTGTTTATATCTACAAAAAAATTACAATATATACATATTGTTTATATTTACAATAAAGAAAAATATTAATTTACACGTATAAAGAAATAAAAACTGTATATGAATTATTACGTTTCTTTGGATGCTGTACAATAGAATTGTTGGGTAAGAAGATAAAATGGTAAACGAAGGCAAACATCTCAATATATAGTAAAGGAGATAACATATTTCGGCAAATATAGAACACGAAAAAATCTTGACTAGCTGACGACGAAACCAGGAAATGGACATATCTCTAGGAAAAAGGTGTTATGGTGGTCACAAGATTGTTTCTTCTTCTTTTTTTCTCTTATCTTTTATAGATCATTGACATTTGACATAAATTTTTCATATTATTCTATTACAAAATATAAATGGTAGGAAAGTAGTGATAATTATATATTTATATAACTCATTTGTATATTTTGGGTTAGAACTATATTTTATAGCCGGTCGAATTTGTTTGTTCGGCGAAATTTTTATGTCAATGATTTTTGCTTTTGTCATATAGCCAATGAATATTGAAGAGTAAAGACACTTCTACTCGATGGTGAACCTATATTTCATTCATTAGGCAGTACAGACGGTCTAGGCACGGTGGCCTTGGGATCAGATGACCACCCAATATAGGTGTATTCGAGTATCCATATGATGAGATTTAGTATATCTTAAGAAAATTGGTTAGGACATGAGTAAACGTTGTACAAAATTTATAAATATCCTCACAATTTAATATTTCTGAATTGTTTCTATCTTAAACAAAGTGTAACACCCGCGAATCAAATTGTAGAAATTCGGTAAAGGTGTTGATCGATACAGGTATTGGTATCGATCGATACTTTATGCGGATTGGTCAAATCGGTTCAATTTTAAATTCTCCAATTTACGTGGTTGGTCTAAAGGAGCCCTAGACGCGAGTATAAAAGAGAAAACTCGACTTCCTTCATCTCTTTAGCCGTTTTTGACACTTCTAGAGAGAAAATGAGAAGAGAGAGTTTTCCGAAGAGCGTTTTTGAGTTTTTGGAGATTTTTGTCTCTGTTGGTGAGTTTTCTTCCTGTAGAGTGAGTTTTCAAGGCTAAGGACGTGTGGGAAGGGTGTTATGGTGCTAGCTTCGTCGTTTGGGGCTTAGATCTCTTGTTTTGGCAAAGGTGAATGCATGACCATGACTTATCTAAGCTAAGATCTCTGTTTCTATAATTTTGAGTGTTATGTGATTGTTTTCCTTTGAATTATATGCATATTTGTGGCTCATGAGGGTTGGATTCGTTCCTGAGATCGTGTGGGACGAATTGGAGAATTTTGGAGGCGAGATTCAGAGTTTCTGATCGAGGAGAAGTGATGGTTGGCAAGAGTGTCGATCAACACAAGGAGTGTGTCGGTCGACACCAATGCGAAGACGGCGCGAGAAACCTATGAGCATCGATAGGCGCCATGTGGAGGTGTCGGTCGATGCAATTAGAGATTTTGGGAATAACAAGGAGGCATCGATCAACATAAGGTGTGTGTTGGTCGACACCAGAGGATTCGACACATGTCGATCGACACCATCTTTCAGAAGCGGCTGATCTTGTGATTGTTTTGTGTATTGTCTGGCTTGTTTTGTTTTTTTATGGATTGTGGTATGAGGAGATCTTATTGCTTGTGTGTATAGCCCAATAGATGGAAGGATTGCCTTACTAAGTATTTCTGGTAATACTTACGTCTCTATTTTGTGTTGTGGCACAGGTAAAGGCAAAGTGTGATCGTGGAATCAGGGCTATGAAGGGGAGGATGTTCTAGAGGCTTGGTTGATTGCTTTGTGTCTCTGATATGATGATAGAGTAGAACTTAACTGTCTAGAACGGATTGTTGTTGGTTATTTGATATTCATTTTGTCCGTTTAATGACATGAGTTATGTTGGTTATGTTATCCATTGTTGTTTGATTGAGGTTAGGTTGCTAGTGAGTATGTGATAACTAGTTACTAGGATATTAAAAAGAAAAAAACGGATCGGATTATTTCACAAAATTTGTTGAACAATGCAAGGATGCTCAATCGGAAAGAAAATCTGCAGCCGTATTACAAAATTAGGATGAAGCTATGCAACAATGAACAATTTTTGAGTATGGGCGTTGGCCCTCCAGATCATTACTTTTCCATTCATTTGTTTTGTTGTTTTTTCACCTTTTTAAACTTCAAAAACCTTTCAGCATTTTATATCTCCATACTAAGAGTGTATTTTCCAAAAGATAAAAAATTTCTCCAATCACTTTTGAAATTAGTATTTCTATTAACAGAATATTTGATCTAAATTTTAATCAGAGCAAGTTTAAATGGCAAAAGAGCATACTATACCCAGTTGCAGTCTATCTTTTGGTATATGAACGTGATGATAATAATTTTTGGTGTGTCGCATCACATCCTAATGTATCTAACGTGGCGAAGCGTTCACCGAACGCACTTCTTCTATATATATGGTTGATTAACCCAAGTAAGAACTTGGCTAGAAAACATTTTTCCAATTAATTAGTTTTTTTAATTATAACAACATTCTCCACTATATAATTATAACAGTACTCTTATATCGCATAAATATTATTTTATCATTTTCAAAAATATACGTGATAATAAATTTGTCCACTTTAAAAGAAATAAAGTTCATTAAAATTTAGTGGAATCTTTAAAAGTGTGGTGTAGATAGAATTGTGTCAAATAGTTTTCACAACGTGCTACAAATGTAATGGAAAATCAAATATATATACAAAAATAATGAAAACAAATGCACAATCATTTTCTTTATGGGCCGCCGTAACAAGACCCCCTCACAAGACGACAACATGTTCGTTATCAAACTATTTTTTGAAATAAATAATACTAGATTTAGATCCGTAATTTCTTTTAACTATATTATAATTTTAAAATAAAATATAATTTATATGATTATTTTTAAAAGTTTTTTGGATAAAACATTATGCAATAAAATCTAGTAAGTTTTAATTATGATGGCTTGAAAGACATATATTTTATAAGTTTTCTATTGTTAATTTTGTAATTTCATGTATGAGAAATAGTTATGTTTGTTGTTTGTTTTTATTTTAATTTTCGAACATGTTTGGTGAAAGTTTTTTAATATGACCCGTGCTTTAGTAAGATTTTATTTTCAACCGCAAAATAAGATCTCGGAAATCACGATTAAATATGATAAATTGCAAAGATTTTATTCCTTTTTACGCCTAAAAATATATTTTTATGCCTAACAGTATATTTGGTAACAATATATGGAATACTAAAGATTTTATTTTGGAAATTGTATAAATTATTGAAATATTCTCTTTAAGAAGATTCTTTGGGATATTCTTAAGTGTATTTATATAACTCATAGATTGACCAATTAATCTATAACCTTTTTTGTAACCAACCTATATATTTAATCTATTTAACCTATTTTGTAACCAACTTATAAAAATTATATAGTCTACAAAAAAGTTGTGTACTTCTGTTTTATTATATAGGGAATGGCAAAAATATCAGTGTTGTTTTTTTTCTTTTTCTTTTTAATTATCGTAAGTTTCAAAATGATAGAAAAATTAATCTGAAGTGTTACATGATTATTTATTATTATTTTATTATAGTGTTAAAAACTAACTTCATATGTTTTCTTTTTTTTTTGGACAAAACTTCATATGTTTATTTTTGAAAATATTTTTTACAAAACTAATTACCTTTTTAATATATATATTTTAAAAAAAATTCTGCTTTAGATCACTAAATGTGAAAAAAGAATTATTAGTTTCTCTATTAGAATTTATAATATCAAATATATTCTCATTTTTAACATGTTTAAAATGACTGTATCCGGATTCTCAATCCTTGCACTGGAACCACAAGAAACAATCTCACTAGAACCCCATAATTCCCACGAGACAACCGGCGTAGAAATTGCTCATTACAAAAACTCCAACAAATACACCAACCCCATCTCATCTAGTTACTGAGTCACACAACCAACCATCCCTAGCGACCGAGTAACAAGAGAGGTGGACTGAAATATTTGATTTCGTCTAGCCACGGACAACCTTCTCCACGACTACTACGTTTCACTATCAACTCCTCCAGTATCGATTGGCACCTCTACCTGGTGTCAATCGTCACCCAATGAACCACTTGTGATCCAACACACATGGTGTCGATCGACACTCCCCTGGTGTCGATCAACACCGACGCCCACAGCATCACTTCCGTCGATCTCTCCTCATCCAAACGTAACTCCTGTTATTCTCCTATGACCCAAACACACAACAAAATGTTGGTGTCGACCCACATCACCTTGGTCTCGCTCGACACCCCAACATTATCACCAAAGGTCTATGTTAACCTCCGGCTAATTCACAAACTATCCACCAATCCACCGCTGGATATGAAACCTATAGCACCACAAAGCTTTCCACCAAATTTCAGCCAAATTGAACTCCGTTTCATCCTCCAAACGTTGCCTCGAATTTGTTATCTCGGACCAATCCGCGCTGTCTGTACGTAAGTGTTGGTATCGACCAACACCACCATGGTGTCGAACGAAACCAACCCAGAAACCACAATTTAGGCTTCTCCTTCAGCCCCTTTTGGCCGCAAAAACCTAACTCTCCATAATACTCACTTCCCATACGAATAATCACAAACAATATATCCTCACAAGGCAACAACTAAGGAAAACAACCCATGAATTCTTCTCAGTCAATCTTACCCATCACAAATCCACCACAATCATCCCAAAACCCTAGATAAGCCTAACATCAACCACTTACCTTGGTTTAGGGACAAAATCTGAGGACACAACATCATCAATTCCCTTCATTCCCATCCCCAAAACCATCTCCTCACCTCCCTAACCTCCGAAGACACCCAAATCTCTCTTCTATTCTCTAGGACAAGAAAATGGCTGGGAAGGGAACCCCAAAGCGAAGAGGGCATTCACCTTTTATAGGGAAAGTTTAGGGTTCCTCCAAAACCGCTAAACTACACAAAACCGGAAAAAGAACCAAACCGTCTAACCCAAAACGTCGTTAGTGTCGACTGGCACCCCTTGGTGTCGCACGACACCAAACACACAAACGTTTCTAAGTTACGGGCGTTAAATTATTATTGAGTTAATTGTTTTAAATATTTTTTTTGGAATGGAAAAAGTAAAACTGACTGATCTCCTTTTTTTTTTGTGCAAACCTCTTATTCATTCATTTAAGCAGGCAAATGAGTACAATGTTTAAAGGTTTAGCCAACAAAGGGCAAGATACAAGAAGAATACAAGCAGACTTAAGGGTAGATAAAAGGTATAGAAAGTTCGACCACATATCCAAAAAATGTTAAAAACTTGAGCAAAGAAGTAACAAATCACAAGGGAATCAAATGGGAGTCGAATCCACGTTCATAAGCAGGGTGGGAACATGGTGCATAGTCCTTATCACTTGACAGTGGGACATTAAGAAGGACTCCATAACCAATAGTCCTTATCACTGATGCCTCTGCAGATAGAATTAAATCATTCACAAAGCAAATGTGGGACAATTGAGATCCTGTTCTTGATATCTTAATCGGCTTCCACTCTTTCCGCATAACCGAGTCATCAATCAAATGGCATAATTTCGCCATACATAAGACAAATAAGTAAGGAGACAAAGGATCTCCCTGCCGTAACCCACACAATGGCTTAAATGATTCCGTCTTTTCCCCATTCCATAACAGGGTCATAGACGACCTGTAACACACTGCATTATCAAGTGCACCCATACCTCTGAGAAACCAACAACCTTCAACGTATATTCAAGGAAGTCCCCTCTGATCCTATCGTACGCCTTCTCCAAATCCAACTTCAGGAGCATCCATCCCTTCCTACCCTTCTTCCTTCTCATAGAGTGTACCGCCTCTTGCACGACTATTATATTATTCAAACTCAGCCGACCTGGGATAAAGCTTGTCTGGGCTGGACCAAAAACTCGAGTCATAACTCCTTTCAGTCTTTCAACCATGGCTTTCGTAATTGTTTTAAATAACACATTACACGAGCTAATTGGCCGAAACTGAGCAATCCTCTCTGGCTTAACCACCTTCGGTATCAACACTACAACTGCATCATTGAGCTCAGGTGGTAAAACTCCTATTCGAAAAAATTCCAACACAAGACGTGTGATAGATTCTCCCACCACATCCCAATTTTTCTGATAGAAGACTGGTTGAAAGCCATCCAGACCAGGAGCTTTGTACGGCCCATGCTTCTGATAGCCTTCTCTACTTCCAGTCCCGAGAAAGGCTTACTCAAGACTACCTGATCCTCATGAGATATCCGCATAAAGCCATCTGACGAGAGGCTCTCCACCACTGGGTCAACATCCTCAAGAGAATATAATCTCTTATAATAGTCTAACGCTAGCGCCTCCAACTCCTCACCATCAGAGACCCAAGCCCCAACATCATTCTTGAGCATCTCAATCCTATTACGCCTCCTTCTAATGATGGTCGACGCATGAAAGTAACTTGTGTTACGGTCCCCATAAACAATCCACTTCTCCCTGGATTTTTGAAACCAGAGGAGTTTTTCTTGCTCTAAGACCAAGTCAAACTCTCCCTGAAGTTCAGCTTCCCGACTTAACAGATCATCTATATGATTGGTCTCCAAAGTCTGCACTACTTTTAACTCAGTTATTAACTTCTCCTTTTTCTTCTGAACATCACCAAACACTTCCTTATTCCACTTACGCAATGTCCTCTGCAACCCTTTCAGTGTGGCTTGCATATTAATGCTACCATCCCACGAGTTAACCAACATATCTTTAAACCCTAGATGAGTCAACCAGATTGCCTCAAACCTAAACGGACGTCTTAGAGGATTCTTCTTCCCCTCTCGTGATAACTGAATATACAATGGCACATGATCCGATGCCAGGAAAGAAAGGTGAGTAACCGTAGCATCTTACCATTGTATACGTGTCTGAGCACAACATACAACCCTATATGAGCGATTTTTATTATCTGATCTGAATCTGAGCATCCCTCCCTCGGCTTCTGCATTTTCCACTCATTTTCTCTACTTTGCTTCTTCAATTAGAGAGGAGAAGGAAACATAGCTTTTAGGCATAGAAGCAAGCATTTTGACAACTAAATCAAAGTTAGTTTTGCCTTCTCCTAATGCTCTCATTTGATTTGCTACAGCTTGGATCCTGTCAAAATATGCTTTGATCTTTTCTCCTTCTTTCATTTTCAGATTTTCAAACTCTCTTCTTAGAGATTGAAGTTTAACAGTTTTGACTTTTTCATTACCTTGGTAGGATTGCTCCAAGATTTTCCAGGTTTGATGTGCTTAAGTTGCAGAGAGGACTTTATCAAAGATGATGTCTGCAACAACATGCTGAATGAGTTGAAGTGCAGCAATCTCTTTGGTTTTAAGAGCCTTCCAGTTTCCAGTAGTTTTTCCTTTTTCTTTGGTTTTGAGTTGTATGTAGGTTCGGCTTGTTACTGCATCTTTGAAAGCATCCCAGAGATCTTTATTCATGAGTGTAGTTTTCATTCTTGCAGACCAGAACTTGTAACTCAGGCAAAGACTGCAAGAAGTTGAGATGATTGCAGGTTCATCACCATCTCTCTTGTTTTCTTTTCTGGTTTTTTCTTTGGTAAATTTTGTTCTGACTTTCACTTTTTCTTGTTTCTTGCTTTAACAGGCAAAGGCTCCTAGGATCAAGTTGAGCTCTGATACCATGTTGAACTCTTGCTCCTAATTTCTCAAGCATTGTGTAGCCTCCATTGTCTGCCAATATGGCTGCAATGGTTTTCATGTCTACAAATTTCGACGACTCCAAGGATTTGGATACAACGATCGAAAAAGTTTCTAAATGTTCTACAACTTTCATTCAAGTCTACCGTGACTATGGAGGGGGAGAGAGAGATAGATGTATATGACTTTAGAGAGGATTCTTGCCTTGTGTAGAAAGGAAAAATAAAAAACAAAACAGAGCAGCTTCATACTTGTTTTTTGAAATAGGAATAGATAAGTTCTTAGCTTTGGTTTATGTACAGTTGTTACTGCAATATATGAAACATAGAGACAACTGAAACAACTCATTGGTCTTTTTTTCAACTTTTAATTCCTATTTGTCTAATCTCACGAGTCTTTTTGCCTTTTCTAGTTTTCTTCTATTTCTCTTCATCACAATCTTCTCTTTTCACCTATGTAACATATCCATTAAAAGTTAAATCAGGACTCTTATTTAGTATTCTCTACTACTATATCAAGTTTGAGTTTCATATTTACTATCTCTGTCTTTAACAAGTTTGAGTTTCATATTTACTATCAAATTTCAAAAAACAGTTTTTTCAAAAATAAGAAACCTAAAATTAGAATTTACCATTGGAGGAGAAAATTTTAACTAAGAGATCATTGATTCTTATTTACAAAACAATACACAATTAATTCTAAAAAAATTCAAACAGTATATAAAAATATATAAGATCCTCAATATATGAACCCCCGTTAATTTTGCTCTAACATAATAACATCGTAAGGCATGGTAACTAAATACTGACTCCTCTCTTTGTAATCGAATCGACGGTAACTATTTAAATACGGATGGGATAATATAATCAACATTTATTTACTAGGTAGAAAAATGTTTACGTAAGTACGTATTTGACATATTGGTGGTATATTCTTGTTGTTAGAAATGGTAGGGAATCAAATCTTGAAAGGAAACAAAGAAGATCGAGAAAAACAGAGGACAGAGAAGCATAGTAATACCACGTGGTCCATGTGAATTGTTAAAAAATAAATTGATAAACTGTCCCACCTGCCGTCCAATAGAATAAAAATCAACTTCATATTATCTCGATACAACTATACGCAAGTTGACGTAAATTATGATTTTGATTTTTGAGTTAATGTTAAATTATGAATTATGTAAAAGTTAGACAACCCAGTCCAGTGTTCATTTACTATAATATAATACTCACGCGAAACAGTTACTATTAAAATATATCAAATGATTTTGGTGTAACCTAAGGTTTAAAATAAATAATACGATTGCCAGCTAATTGAAGATAAGCATAACAAATTAAAAAAAGATTGAATTTGTTTGAGGCGTGACTAGTGGGATTCCTCCATCTGCACTTAATCTCCCTTTTAAGCTAGGATATATACAATTTAACACTATAAGAAGAAGAAGAAGAAAATTTTACTTTTAAAACTTTTAACGGGAAATGAAGGAAGTACAACTAATATAATGAAAAGTATAACACACATATCGCACGTTTTCAACTCTATATGATCGAAATATTTGTGTTAGACATGTTTTAAAATCATTTAAAAGTCCCTTAATAAAAATAGCTGAATCGAAAACTTTATGTAAGTTTGTTTATATATGAAAATTAGGAGTGAATTTTTTGTGCGTAGAGGAACTTAATCAACAAAAGAAACCTAGATGTCCCAAGTACGTAGCAAATAATTGTAGGGAGGCTTCGCTTAGGTATTGTAAGGCACTTTTTTCCTTATATACGTTAGCATGCATTAATGTTTCATGGTAGTGTTCCCCAAGGCCCATATGAATTCTGATATCACAAATCGTTTAACCTAAACCTCGTGTAAAAATACATACTCTCAAAATGACTTTACAGTGAACACTAAACATGTTTAACGGTCGACTCGCGACCAACTGTTTGCTCCCTATTCGTAGTTCACAAAAACCGGATGTACCAATAAAATAAGTCAAGGTTTTTGTTAGTAAGAATTATGTCGTCGTAAGAAAGAATTTTAAAAATATAATCTCTTTGATATTAATTTTGTTTTTTTTTCTTTCATTGATGGATTAGGACTTAGGAATAATGGGACCATGATGACATGGTGTACTATTGTGATTTATATATGCATGGATGAAAAGATGCCAAATGATTTATGTTATTCACTCACCTAATCCTTGAATTATTGTTCAACTTTTAATATTGTAAATAAAACAATACAATATATATAACTCGGTTAGCATGTGTTCATCGTGAAATGTGAATGTAACTAATAATAATATAAAAAGTTTCGTCCTTTCGTAAAGCATGTGCTAAATAATATAGCGTTGGTCAAATAAAGAAATAAATTAGTAATTTTGTTTTGTATTCGTCAACAAATTAATTAGTTAAGGAGACAAGAATCATTTTTGGGAGATTGAGATTCGATCTCCCTTGCATTTCACCCTTTTGACATATGACAAACATACATACACAGAAAAATAATAATAGAGACAACCCAATTTTTTGTTTTATAAATTAGCCACGGATCACGTTATACAGATATGTAAATCTCAAAAATAATTAAACTAGGACAAGTAGTGTGTATTTTGATCATTGAGATTACAAAATTATACACTTGATGATCTGGTACCCCTGAATGATTTTTATTTAGTGTTTTTCAAAAATATATATATATAAAACATTCTTCATATCTCAATTTATTTTCAAAAAATATGACCTTGTGTTAAAAATATGAACCCTTAATTAAAATTTAAGTAAGAGTAGAATTCTAAAAATTGACATATAGAAAACAATAAAAATTTAAATGGAGAAATAATTTTAAAACTAAAAACAAACTAACAATGTTGTAAAGTTATTGTAAAGTGCATTTCCACTGAGCACTCACAGTCACAGTTCACTCTTTTGGTTATAAAAGAAGCAATCAGTTAAAATCATCAACAGAGCGTGCATCACACGTGCCAACAGCAACCGTACGATCTCACTCACTTCTGGTCTTAACTCTTACCGCGTCGATCCAACAGCCGATGGGGTTAAATCGGGATGGTGAGTTCACCGAAGCTTCTCTCTCTCTACTACAACCATCTACGTGACCCAATCACAACACTCCACGTAATATCCCCGACATGAAAATGACCTATTCACCCTCAAGATCGGTTACACATATAATAATCGCAGACGCACTCCTTTTTTTCTCCATTACGAAGACTTTCTCATCTCTCTCTCTCTAACACACACTCTCTCTCTCTCTCTCAATAAAAACGTGTTTTTTACCGGTCACCGGTTTATGGAATGACTGATTACCGGCTACAACCAACGATGAATCTTTGGACCACCGACGACAACGCTTCTATGATGGAAGCTTTCATAAGCTCCTCCGATATCTCGACCTTATGGCCAATGGCCACGACGACGACAACAACCACGACCGCGACGACGTCAGCTCCGGCGACAGCGATGGATATTCCGGCACCGGCGGGATTCAACCAGGAGACACTCCAGCAACGTTTACAAGCTTTGATTGAAGGAACAAACGAAGGCTGGACCTACGCTATTTTCTGGCAGCCGTCTTACGATTTCTCCGGCGCCTCCGTGCTCGGATGGGGAGATGGTTATTACAAAGGTGAAGAGGATAAAGCAAAGCCGAGGCAGAGATCGAGTTCGCCGCCGTTTTCTACTCCGGCGGATCAGGAGTACCGTAAAAAGGTGTTGCGTGAGCTTAATTCGTTGATCTCCGGCGGTGTTGCTCCGTCCGATGACGCCGTTGATGAGGAGGTGACGGATACGGAGTGGTTTTTCTTGGTTTCGATGACTCAGAGCTTCGCTTGCGGCGCGGGTTTGGCGGGCAGAGCGTTTTCCACGGGAAACGCGGTTTGGGTTTCCGGGTCGGATCAGTTATCCGGGTCGGGTTGTGAGCGGGCGAAGCAAGGTGGAGTATTCGGGATGCAGACTATTGCGTGTATTCCTTCGGCGAACGGAGTTGTGGAAGTCGGGTCAACGGAGCAGATCCGACAGAGTTCGGATCTTATTAACAAGGTTCGGGTTCTATTCAACTTGGACGGCGGAGCTGGAGATTTATCGGGTCTTGACTGGAATCTTGACCCGGATCAAGGCGAAAACGACCCGTCTATGTGGATTAATGACCCGATTGGAGCACCTGGGTCAAACGAACCGGGTAACGGAGCTCCAAGTTCTAGCTCCCAGCTTTTTTCAAAGTCTATACAGTTCGAGAACGGTAGCTCGAGTACAATAACCGAAAACCCGAATCCGGATCCGACTCCGAGTCCGGTTCACTCTCAGACCCAGAATCCGAAATTCAGTAACAATTTCTCCCGAGAACTTAACTTCTCGACGTCGAGTTCCACTTTGGTGAAACCAAGATCCGGAGAGATATTAAGCTTCGGCGACGACGGTAAACGGGGCTCCGGAAACCCGGATCCGAGTTCTTATTCGGGTCAAACCCAATTCGAAAACAAAAGAAAAAAGTCACCGAACGAAGACAAAGTCCTATCCTTCGGAGACAAAACCACCGGAGAATCAGATCACTCCGATCTCGAAGCCTCCGTCGTGAAAGAAGTAGCGGTAGAGAAACGTCCCAAGAAACGAGGAAGAAAGCCAGCGAACGGTAGAGAAGAGCCACTCAACCACGTCGAAGCAGAGAGACAAAGACGCGAGAAGCTAAACCAGCGTTTCTACGCGTTACGAGCGGTCGTACCAAACGTTTCTAAGATGGACAAAGCTTCACTGCTCGGCGACGCCATCGCTTACATCAACGAGCTCAAATCGAAGGTGGTGAAAACAGAGTCAGAGAAACTACAGATCAAGAACCAGCTCGAGGAAGTGAAACTAGAGCTCGCCGGAAGAAAAGCTAGCGCTGGTTGTGGAGATATGTCGTCGTCGACGTGTTCTTCGATCAAACCGGTGGGGATGGAGATTGAAGTCAAGATAATTGGTTGGGACGCGATGATTAGAGTTGAATCGAGTAAGAGGAATCATCCCGCGGCGAGGTTGATGGCGGCGTTGATGGATTTGGAGCTTGAGGTGAACCACGCGAGCATGTCGGTGGTTAACGATCTGATGATTCAACAAGCGACGGTGAAGATGGGATTTAGGATCTATACGCAAGAACAGCTCCGAGCTAGTTTGATTTCAAAAATCGGTTAAAAAGGGTGTGTTTTGAGAGTTTAGAAAAGTTATGGGATCAAATCATAATTAAATTTGCTTTAGCGGGTTCAGTAGTTTTATAGATTTTAGTTCCTTTTTGGTAAGAAAGAACTTAAAAATAGAGCAACAAGTTTCTTTTGCTCTATTCTTGAGTGTCTGTATCGTTGTTGTTGTATCTCCCCAATGTGTAAACGTGTATATATATATATATATGAGTAATTATGTGTTAGTTACTAGTAGTAACTTACTACAAATGGTCCATGATCACTGATTTGTTTTGTACATATGGTCTACAATGTCTCTCGTGACACATTAACCCTAGGAGAGAGACAAATCGTAAGCAAGTAAGTAGTTACGTCGTGAGGGAGAGACATTATTGACCATATAACAACCTTAGGGGTTCAACACAAATGGGGGGATATGTTTGAAACATGTACGTGGAGAAGAAGAAATTAAAGCCTTGTGTCCGCCAATTAAGTTTACACACGGTGGAGCTAGAGTCCCATCAAGGTGATGATTCTTCTGATCAAGTATTGATACTAGTTACACTTCAACTATCTCTTTTACGTGTCTCACGTTAGGAGGACGGCGTAGATCTGGCTAAACCCATCAAGTGTACTTGTTTTTATCGTCGTGGGAAGTCTCATGATCACATTACGGATTACATTATGCCTACCACATATGAGTTAAAACAACAAATAGACGATGACCGGTGAGAAACTGCCCCACTAATTGCTCTGAGAGACTTATCTTTAGTTTTTCTCTCTGTTTAGCAAAAAAAATCAGACTACTACGTAAAAAAGTTATACTGAATACGGAATGATAAATTCTGTAGTGCAGATTGTTAGTGGATGGTACTTTATCAACTCTAGAAGACGGAACACTTGTAAGGAGCCTCGAAGGATTACCTTTAGAGGGACCTGTTCTGTACGTTGGCTATCACATGCTAATGGGATTTGATTTGATTACAATGGTAACTCAAATCATGAAAGAGAGGAATATCCACCTGCGGGGTTTGATACATCCGATGGTTTTCAAGAATCTCCAAGACTCATTAGTCGACACGCAGATGTTTGACAAATATAAAATAATGGGTGGAGTTCCAGTCTCTAGTTTCAGTATCTACAAACTACTGCGTGAAAAGGCTCATGTGCTTTTGTATCTCGGAGGTGTCCGTGAAGTTACATACAAAGGTTATGTATATAGTTTTCACACGGTTTCTGCTTTCTTGGAAATTTTGATTTATTTTAGAGGCTTTTAATGTATAGAGTGACTTTGCAGGGTGAAGAATACAAGCTGTTTTGGCCACAACGATCTGAGTTTGTGAGAGTTGCATCTATATTTGAAGCCAAAATCGTTCCTTTTGGTGTTGTTGGAGTAGACGACATCTGCCAAGTAAGCTTTCTCTACTCTCTATTCTGCCTCCTATATGTTTACACGTTAGCAAGAGGCAGAAGCAGTGTCTCTGTATTCAAAATGACGATAACTCTATAACTTTGAATGATACTCAGCTTGTCCTGGATTCCAATGATCAAAGGGAAATCCCTATCTTGAAGGATTTAGTTGAAAAGGCTACAAAGGACACTGGCAACATAAGGTGTATCATATTACACACTATTTTTATATAGATTGTTCTCGTAATCTTTCAAGTTATATGAACACTGATTTTGAATGTCAGGGAAAGAGACGAGAGCGAATTGGGAAACCAAGATATCTGCATCCCAGGAGTTGTACCTAAGAATCCAGGGAGGTTCTACTATTACTTTGGCAAACCAATAGAAACAGCAGGTATATACTATATACGCATATAATCTAAATGTATCCTCTCTAGTCTCTACATCAAATCACTGACCTCAATGATGGCGGGTTTTCTTATTTCATGGCAGGTAAGGAGAAAGAGTTGAAAGACAAAGACAAGGCACAAGAGCTTTACTTGCAAGTAAAGTATGAGGTTGAACAACGTCTTGCCTATTTAAAAGTAAAAAGAGAGAGTGATCCTTACAGATACTTGTTGCCAAGGATGTTGTATCAAGCTTCACATGGTTGGTCTTCTGAAATTCCAACGTTTGATCTCTAAAATCTCTCTCTGAATTATATGTACTGTACTGTGTCTATATATGTTGTACACATCTAATCATATGATGTTTAGAGGTTCTAAGTTTCTTTAGAGATCTAAGATCTTTTATTTGGTTCGTGGAAAAATAAGACAACATTTTCATTCAACTGAATATATAAGACATGAATCTATCTATCTATTACTTAGTAAGATGCCAAGTTTTAACTAATCTGTTTAAAATGTGGGTTCTACATTTACATGTTATCAAGTTATAGATGAATTGACGCTTGTTAATACAAGCCTAGTTGCATCTGTGCTTGCTCTATTGTTGTGATCGTTATCCTTTAATAAATTTCCAGTCTTTTGTGTTACTAGTATAATTTTGTAATTTATGTTAAAAGTTTGAAATTGTATAAATACTTAGCATTAATACCAAAAATTACAGATATAAATTCTTTAAACAAATTCGTAGCTGCCATGAAATATCTAAATTGTAAATATCTAAAAATTGTAAATATCTTATCTTTAGGGCTATGATTATTGTTGTATCTTCAGGTAACGTGTATATGACATGAGCAGGTAATATGTGTCAGTGACTCAGTGTTATCAAAGGTATTTAGATGTACATTATCTTCACCATCAACGGTATTCCAATTTACTCAAATTGCCTATAGCTTCTAAAAGGTATAGAGAGCTTTTTACAGTTTGTGATGTTAAAGTTCTTCAATGAAACAACTTCAGAGACGACCCAATACGGTAACGTCGGTAACTGATAAAAATCATAATAATAGCCTAGTCTATGCCAATCCTTGTTAACTTGATAGGATTTGATGTTGTAAATATTGAGACTTGAGAGTATTTACGTAAACACGTCTCTATTTACGTAAAGATGCTTTAAAGAAATCTCTAACTTGTGTGTGCAGCGGATGTTTTTCATGTGCAAGTGAATATTGTGGAGAGTGGAGACAATCACCAAAGTATTCGCCAGAATGTTAAACTTTTATTCTTGATCTGATTAACGACATCTGGTGGTAAGATGTTTTGTAGAAGATGGAAATATAGTAATGAAAATATAGGTTTAGAAGTTTTTAGAAACTATCGATTACAAGTTAAGCAAAACACAAGAGTATAAGTAAAAAATAAACAATTAGATGTCAAAAATATACATGATCATTTCTGTTTTTTTGGTCATTACTATTCTTAAGTATCATCATTTTACTTAATTACTTTTGCTTTTTAGTAATTAACTAAAAATAAACAATTATCTGTGATAAAAAAAAAATACATTAAAACCTCTATAAATACTGTGAGAACAGTTTATGACATGTACTTGTAATGTTTAGTTTCTCACTTTTTATATACAGTTTTCTTTAATCTCAGTGTGATAATGTTTCGTCATGGCTAATCAATAAAACACAACACACATGATAAAACCTTCGTATACTACATGGATCTTTCGAATACAAAACACTCACAGACAAGAAAGAGCAAATCACTCTACTTTTGCTAGATCATTTCCAATTTCTACAAAAATAGAAATATTGAAAAAAAATTTGTAATCTCAAATCTGCTTTGTTTGTGGCATTTCTCTATTCCTCAATCACCCTTGCAAGATCCCTCTAGCAACCTGACGATTCCTCAAGAAATCAAGATTTCTTCTTTCTAGCATCAGCTTTCCAATCTCTTTGATGCCTCCTTATCTTCCGTTTAACCAACTCACAAGAACCATCTTGAGCCTTGTTCACAATCAAATGAGCTCTTCTAGCTTCTTTTTTCCAATCTCTATCGCAGTAAACACGCCGCACAAAGTTGTCAACATAACAACCACCACTAGGTCCATTAAACTCTAGCTCCTCCTCCTCTTCTTCTTCTTCTTCTTCCAGTTGTCCCATTGTCTCAAACGAGAGACTCCCATCTATACCCGCTTCTTCCCTCATCCTCTTCCTCGCTCTGTACCTACGTTGTCTTTCTCTGTTCTTCATCCGACGAATCATGACTTCATCTTTGTCTATCAACCCTTCTTTCTCATCAATGCTCAAACCATTACTCATCTCTCCTACAATTCCCATTTTTACTCAAAACCTTCACCAAAAAAAAACTGATTACTATAAGCAATCTTAAAAAGGTAATGCATTTAAAGGACGAATCTTTTAACTCTATAAAACCCTAGGAGATTAATTCCACAAGCTTAAGGCACAAAACAAAACACACACAAAAATGTAAACTTTTTTCACTAGATTCGTTAGAATAGCAATCAACCAAAATTAGCAAATCTATACAGTAAAGACTGTGTTTTTTTGTCTTTTCTTTGCTTTCAAGTTGAGGAAACAGAGAAGTTTGATACCCTATCGATGATTAGGTTAAAGAGGGCTAAACCCCATAAACTACAAATCTCAGTGATTGATTTACAATAAGAGAAGAATCATGAAAACGAAAACCAAAATCAATAAAGGTCATACCTTTCAACTGTTATGTGTGCCTCTCAGGTGAACAAAAGATACTAAAGTAGCGATTCGGTTCCTCTGCTTTGGAGCATATGAACGAGAGAGAGAGAGAGAGAGTGGTTGTTTATGAGTTTTCTGTCTAAAAATTGATGAAAAAAAGAGGCATCTTGACGAAGAAGATCTTGGAAGATCATTTTTGTATGAATAGATTATGAGTGAACTCAACTAACAAAATGGGGTGGTGGCGCAGTTGGCTAGCGCGTAGGTCTCATAGCTACTGAGTGATCCTGAGGTCGAGAGTTCGAGCCTCTCTCACCCCATTTCCTTTTCTTTTTTAATGAACCATTTCACTAAAACCTCCATTTGATAAAAAAAAAAAAAAAAAAATTAAGAGCTTTTTTCTTCAATTCGTCTCTTTCTCTTTCTCTCTACACTGAGTTTAACTGAGCGATTTGACCTAAAAATCAGATCTTTGTGATTCGATTTTTCCTCAGGTGAAAAAGGCGTGAATTTGATTGTTAGCGCGTTCGATTATAGATGTTTAAGAGTTGTGAACACTTGCTGATTCGGTTTTAGATGCATATTTGGGTAAAGGGTGACGGCTAGATGCCTAGATTCACTAGTTTTAAGGTTCAAAGGTGTGAAAGAGTGAGTCTTTAGCTGATTTAGGATGATCTTCGGATCCTGTTTGTGTTGCGTACTTTGTTCCTCAGCTTGAGTTTCAGTCTTTCAGACATTGTGGTTTTAGATCAGAATTTGTGAGATGGATAGGTCTTGGAATAATGATCAGTTAGGTGTGAATAAGATTGGAAAGAACATAAAGAAGATTCCTTTACACCAACCCGATTTCTCATATGGTATTGGTATCGCTTCGGCAAGGCCTCAACCGCGACCACAAGTTTACAACATAGTTGGTGAGAATGACTTTAGAAGCGTTGTTGTTCAACAGCTAACTCCATCGCGTGACAATTTAGCTCATCCTCAGCAGAATACTCCATTCCGGAAAATTAGGCCACCGGCTCTAACCCATGATCCACCTCGTGTTGCGGCTCAACCAACTCATGAGTTACTTGTGAGACCACCAATGCAGCCTTATATGCATCATGGAGAACAATTGTTGTCCAAAACAGTTGAGTCCCCTGTCTCGGTGTATATGCACTGTCTTCAAAGCTCACTAGGAGATTCAGGACCTATTGGAAACCAAATGCAGTCATCTCATGAGTATCAACCGCACTCACAGTGGAAAAGTCAAGCTCAACCGCACCAACCACCACAATCACATAATCATCATTCGCCACGGTTCAGTGGTGCTGCACGCGACAAGCCCATTTTGCCTACTCCTCCTAGGTTCAACAGTCCGCCACAGCAGATATATAATAATAGTCTTCACACTCCAAGTCCAAGATTCAACGGTCGTGGGATATTACCCACTCCTACAAGAGGCTCAACATTCTCATCCATGGGTCAACCTGGAATTCTTGGTCCGGGCTCTAATCGTCAGCATCCTGCATCTTCTGGTCTTGTTTTCCCATCATCACCGTATGGGCTTTTCCCAAACTCTAGTCCAAGATATAGATAACTCTTCTTCACTCTACTCTTTAGGTTACTAGTGTCTTTGTACTATGAAAGGGGTTGAAATGACTAGAAAATGGAACTCCAATCAACTCGTTTGCTTCCTTATTATACACCAATCCTCTTCTGCTTCACTATGACATTGTACCACTACGTAGCTTACATCATTTCTTGCTATGCACGAGAACCTAACATCAACCACGGGTTATATTCATCCTTTCTTGCTATATTGATCCACGGGGTCCCTATTTCATCTTCTGATCTTCTTGCCTCTTCTACTTTCTCGGGCGTCGTACACATAAATCGTCATCTAGACTTGTGTAGTGATTGATAGATAACGCATAGTTTTCTCCTTGAAACACCTAAACCAAAAATATAGCATGCCCACACTTTTTTCATTAGCACCGTTAACTACTTTGTCGAAACGTTATAATTCATATCACCTTAAGATACTTCCGATATTAGTATTATTACTATTAATACTCATTTATATAAAAATATTCAAAAAAAGATAAGATTTTCGATGGTTAATATTTTGAGTGTCAAATGGAAACAAATTCTTGTATTAAAAATGATATCATATGCAAAAAAAAAGGTATTTAATGCATAAAATCCTAGAAAATAAGAGTTTAAGGGGTTTGATGAATCTACAAATATTTTACATGATATCAATGGAAACAAACTCATGCAAAAATAAAATTATAAAAAGAAATAAAATATATATATATATATATATATAAAGGAGAGAACATGTAAAAATGACAGAAAAATAGAAATTTTTTTATAAAAATATATAAATAGTTAAATACCTTTCACTTAAACTGAAATAAAAATAGAAAACAGGTAGAGAGATACAGGTATTAAATTTGAATGCGTTTTATTATTGAAATAAATCAAGAACTAAAAGTGCAAAAAATCAGGAATTTAAAATCAATCATGATGTATATGACAAGGAAATATTGTATATATATAATGTAAATGTGTGTAAAATTTTTAGTGACAGTTTCTTCTTTGCTAAAAAAAAAGCTATGTATCAGCAGCGACCACGAAATGATTACTCGAGAGTGAACAACATGCGGAAGAGTAACTTCGACTTACTACACGCTAGATCTAACGCCGTTCATCAGCCACCGCAACCACAACCTCAGACACAAGTGTACATCATAGACAAGAACGACTTCAAGAGCCTTGTTCAGAAACTAACGAGTTTAGAATCATGTGAGCGTTTACCTCAAAACCATCAGAAGATTATACCAGAGCCGATAAACCGGACCTCATCGGTTCCTCCAAGTTCAATGTCGGCGGCTCAAGAGGATCCTGATGTCTCATTGTATATGCGTTATCTTCAAAGCTGCTTACTCGAAGAATCATCAGGATCTAATATTATTGGAGACCAATTCCAACAACCATTTGATGATGATAAGTATGAATCTCACATGCTGGTTCAAGCTCCTACGCAATCAGTGCTACAGTACAATGGTTTTGAACCGGTCATCATACCTAGTAGCAATACTTTCCCCTCTTCCTGGTTCAATGGCTCGCCCCAACATATGCAGCATGATGCTTCCTTACTACAATCTACAAGAGTTGATTATGCACAACCACTTAACTTCACATTTTCGTCTATGACTCAACCTGGAGGCTTTGGTCCGGATCTAGACTGTGTTAGTCTTGATGAGATTTTTGATGTCCCATACGAAATAAATTCATAATTTAGTTTCCCAATCGTGAATAATAAATTTAAATTATTACTCTAATGTTTTCCTTATTTTCAATATCATAGAAATGTTAATAAATTATAATTAGAACCTGATCCTTCTCTCTCTTCATGTATCTCTGTCTGGTTGTAAACAAAACCGGACACAAGTTGGCTTACAAAGAGTTATAAACACACAAATTCAAATATTCAATCCCCAAGATTCTTGGTTTAATGAAATTGAAACACAGTTCGAAAAAAATATATCATTAGCTGAGTCTTGCTTGCATACAAACTAGTGGAAACTACCAAACTTGGTATTTATCTAGAATTAGAAGCAAGAGACTGAAGAAACAGAGAGAGGGTAAGAGAAGCTGTTAGCATACTGAAAGGAGAGTGTCTGTCCAGGACCAAGAGGTTGACCGTCGTTAACCAGACAATCATCATAGCAGAGTCGCCTGAAAACTCTAGGGTTAACCAGTCTAACTGAGCTGAACCAGCCACAACTGACGTGGATCTCCGCGATATTGCAATCCGAGACACAGGCGTTGAAGATCTCAACTGTGTATGCAGGAACTCCACTTGGAAGTGGGTTTGTTGTGCCTTGAAAGAGAACAATATCGTCTTTTGAGCAATCTTGTCCGATCCTGTTGGTCCCGTCGCCAATGTCTGAAAATGTATATGAAGATGTGTCGTTTTAGGTTCTTTATACATAAAAACAGTAATATTGATCTTTCAGTTGATATGTTAAGCCAACATGTGTCTTAAGGGCTTTCTAAAACACAAAAACAGAGACAAAACTTAATGGATATGAGAAGCCAAACAGTGTGTCTATGTAGTACCAGGAGAGAGCAGAAGCTTTCTAGAAAGGGCGGTGCGGTTTTTGGAAATGGAAATGAAGGTTCTTGTACTGAGAGCAATGCCTCTTTCATCACTGGAACCTTCCAATTCAGTGGCCTTCACAGCTGCAACATTAACAAAACTCGAAAAAAGAATCGGTGTATGATAAGAAGAAGAAAAGAGAGAGAGATGGATATTATAGATAAGAAAGAACTTACACAGAGAAAGAGACAGAAACATTCCAAGAACTATGAAGAAGAGCCAGTGTTGGAATTGGTAGATGTGTTCCATTCTCTAGCACTGGCCAAAAGATGTGGAGGGCTTCTTCTCTGTTCTAGTTAGATGGAGACGTTTTTTTATACAAGGGTATAATACACATGCATGGTAGAGAGAGTTGAGAGAAGAATCTTAATAAATGGAAGTTTGTGATTGCATGCATGTCTGCTGCTTCTTCCATAAGGGTATGGACCAATACCCTGTTTCATCTCAAAATCTATCTGCCTCGAGATTCAGAAGAAACATAACTATTACCAAAATTTTGTTAAAAGTTTTGAAAAAAGGGCTGACAAAAAGTAGCTGAAGTCATTAATATTAAGCAGAACCGTGAAATACCTATCAGCAAATGAGAGTTATCACAATATGGAAACCAACCTTGTTTACAAGAAGTGGAGAATTATAACAAGTCAACGAAGTCTCAACATTTTCCAAAAATCTTTTAATAGTTACAGAGAGCAAAAGCAGGAAAAATATAGCAGGTATAGACTATAGAGAAGTGGTCTTTCTAGGCCTAGTCAAAAGAGAAGAAATAACTGTAGAGTAAGAAAGGAGCTTGAACAAGAGAGGTTTAGAGAGATGTATAAGCTTTGGGTTTGTTTGACTTATAATAAAGTTCTTTTTTCCAACAGTATCATCAAATACATACGAGAATGTATGAAATTTCAAAACTCAACAACAACAAGATAAGGTCTCAAACAATGTTTTGACTTTCTTCTACAACCACCGTATATGTTTGGAGTAAGTTTCAAGATAAGGTCAGATACCCCAGACTTTGGTTGATCACTTGGTATTTCAAAACGTTGTTCCACATGAAGTCGGAGTAAAGACGACTCACTTATAACATGTATGAAAAAAAGTTACAACTTCTTTAGAAAGAAATAAAGTTGTTGACATAGAAACCGATAGCGAATCATTGTTCTAAAGAATCTGTTCCTACGGAGACCTGGTATATGTTGTAACATTAGGCAACATTATGTAGAAAGGAGTGACTACGAAATAAATCCCAAGCATCTTCCATTTTACTAGCCTTGCGAGGTCACAAGGCTGGTAAGGTGGAAGATGCGTGGGATTTATTTAGTTTGTTATAGCCCCTTCACTTGAGGAAAGGGGCTCACTTCCTCCCTAATCCCTTACCCAAGAAAATACAGTGTACCACCATAAGGTAACACAAAAGCATTCCACATTAAAGGCAAAAGATGTTAGTGTATACTAAAAAGCCAAGAATCCACTTCACTGCTCTTTTTTAAAGAGTAGCAAAATCCATTCATGAGATTATTATAAGTCACTTCAAGGCTGTTCGTTTGGTGAACTAGACAAAATATCTGGATACAGTATCAAGACGCAGTATCTGGATGCAACATCTAGATGATGTTCGTTTGTGTTATTGGTTCATGTATCCATAAATTGTATATCGATTCAATTATGTTTGTTTTGTAATCTGATATCTGTATCTCGAACAATATATGTAAAATACCAAAAAGCCTTTTATTTTATCTTGAATATGTTTTAGTGGTTTAAATTTACTTATGTTTTTTTGCTTATTTATATATTAAATAAATATTTAAAAATGAGATTTTGTGTTTTTGGTAGCAATTTTGGCGGGAAAACAAGATTTTGCGAGTTTGGCGAGAAAATAAAATTTTACATTTTTTTGCGGAAAAACGTAATTTTGCGGTTTTGGCGGAAAAATAGATTTTGTGATTTTGGCGGAAAAACGAGATTTTGCGATTTTGGCGGGAAAACATAATTTTGCGGTTTTGGCGGGAAAAAAAGTTTTTGCGAGTTTGGTGGGAAAACGAAATTTTGCAGTTTTGGCGGGAAAACGAGATTTTGCGGTTTTGGCGAGAAAACGAGATTTTGCGGTTTTGGCGAGAAAACGAGATTTTGCGGTTTTGGCGGGAAAACGAGATTTTGTGGATTTGGCGGGAAAACGAGATTTTGCGGTTTTGGCGGGAAAACGAGATTCCGCAAGTTTGGCGGGAAACGTAACTTTGCTGTTTTGACGGAAAACGTAATTTTGCGGTTTTGGCGGAAAAACTTAATTTTGCGGTTTTGACGGGAAACGTAACTTTGCGGTTTTGACGGAAAACATAATTTGCAGTTTTGGCGGGAAAACGAGTTTTCATGTTTTCTGGTAGGAAAACAAGATTTTGTGGTTTGACGAGAAAAGCGAAATTTTGCGTTTTTGCGGGAAAAAGTAATTTTGCTGTTTTGGCGGGAAAACGAGATTTTGCGGTTTTAGAGAAAAATGAGATTTTGCAGGTTGGTAGGTGAAGAATTGGAATTTTAGAGTTGTATATATATTAGAATTGAAAAAAAAATATTTTGTAATTATTTAATTAAAATAGGGGTATTTTGACTTTTACAAATTATGGATGAGTTTTTAAACTCTCTAAAAAATCTCATCCAGAAATTCAATTTTTTTTGGATGAGTTTTTAAAATGTATCCAGATATTGTATCTAGATGAGTTCCTAATTGTTACTAAACGAACAACAATAAGCATTTACATCCAGATATTGCATCTGATTCACCAAACGAACATGACCTTCGTCTAGGAAGCAAACTCCAAGCTGCTTACCAAAATGCAGTGACTTATAATACTCTCATAAACAAAATCTTCCCAAGACAATTTAAAAGATAACGCAAGAGAATATTTGAGTTTCTCATCATTTACAGATCCTGCTGATTCGTATATCCTGAAAACCATATAGATCATAACTTGTGCATAACTGAAACAAGAGCATCATTCAAATACAGATTAAAACAAACACGAGTATCAAAATCTCTTAAGGAGGTATTTGCTGGCACCAAGAAACAGTTACGGGATTTACCTTTTCGTTATCGGCATGGATGAAATCGAAATCCGTACCTCTCTGTTTCGTGAGTAACTCTGTAAACGGCGTACGGCCCAACCCTAAAACAGTTTGTTTGTTGAGTGGAAGAGAGTTTTTAGGATAGAACCGCTAAACCGGTTAAAATGACGGTTTGAACTTCTCAGTCCGGTTTAGTAATATAATTGAAAAGAACCGGTGTTCCCTAATTACGAAGGAGGTTTGGTTGACGTTTTCTTTAATTCAGTTTCAAAATTAAACCAGATCATTTACACATAATAATGGGTAAGATTACTTAACTAATTATTTTCATGAAACATAGACATCGTTCACGAGGCAAACTATATATAATGTATATGCCAATGAAAGTTCCAATCCAAATTCTAATAAACTCGAAAGCTACAAAGATGATGAAAGCTAGAAAACAGAAACAAGCTCTGTTTGCTTGCACACACCAACATTTGACAACAAGTTCTACAGTCTGATATCAGATTCAACGCGCATGTTCTCTTGATTCTGACTTCAACGCATGTTCTCTCTCCTTCGGGCGTATCTGGTCCTGTCGTGGTACTTTGGTTTATCAGAGCTTCTCTGGGTTGTTAGCTCTGTGATCTTTCTCTGTCTCTCTGGAGGACGTTGGACTATTTCTCCATTTTCAAACAGCTCAGCTGCAATACGTACATGAAGAGTTTGAATTACAACGCGAGCTTAGTACAAGTTAACCTCTGTCAACAACATAGAATATAATCAAACATAGACTCTAGTTTCAAGATTTAACCCTCAAGCTTCACAAACAGCTTCTTCTATCAAACAAATAGACTTAAGCTCGTTACCGAAGATGACATTTACGGCTGGACATCAAAATGTTTTGGCTACCCTATTAGAACAGCTCATGGAATGGAACACACACAAAGGTGGCTTTTTATATGTTAACATCTAAAGCGAGAGCCTAGTTTAAAGATTCAACCCTCAAGCTTCACAAACAGCTACTCTATCAAACAAACAGACTGAAGCTTAAGGCTGGAACCAGGAAATTGTTTTGGCTACCCTATAAGAACAGCTCATGAACACACACAAAGGTGGTACAAAACAAGATTCTGATGTCTTAGTTGAGTGCAGGAATTCGAATCCTTCTTCCGCAGTGTTAAACACATTAACAAAATCAGGTTTTTAATGCTTAAACTAAAGAGTAGAATTTTGAAATATCTCCTAGTTCTAAGCTTAGTCTTGATGGATTATGACACAGGAGAGAACAAAACAGAGAACTTGGAACTCGAAACATGGCTTTGTATTAAAAGCAAACACAAACAAAGTAACAACAGAGTTAACATTCCATTTAACTCACCTCCGTAATCTTTGTTTTCTTGATCAACATAAGAGTCAGGTAGAATGAAGAGAACACCAGGAAGTCCTGAAACACACACATACACAAGAACCAAGAACCATTCATTACATCGCTCGTGTCCTCCTAAACACAAAACACAAGATCCAGAGATGAAAATGGTGTGTTTTCAGATTACACTACCTTCGAGTTTGTTCGATGTCTCCTCATCGATCTCACAGCCAAATCCAAAATACCTTTCACACGACACATTGTATATCTTCTTCTTAGCTTCTTCCTCACTGATCACCAACAACAAAAAAGTTAACTCCTTAAAACGTTTTCTTCCATGAAATTTCAAAGATTCGACGAAAATTAGAAACGAAACCCTAAACCTTCCGAGAATTTTAGCTAGGGTTTGGACATAGCAATCAATCATTTGCTGCTTCGTGGCGTTTTCGCCTCCAGGTTTGTCCATTACAATCAGCCAATGCTCATAATCGCATCCAGGAAACAACGGCGCCATCTCAGTGGGAGGTCTGTCGCTGAAATTGGAGCCGGATTTGAGCGGAGAGTACGATCCACCGGACCTGTCCATGCGAGTTCGAACCGTTGTGAAACGATTCAAGGAAGAGACGAATCCGACGGCATGGGAGATCGCTGCGGTGGAACGACGGGAGAGGAGGTAAGAAGGAGAAGGAGCGGTGGCTCCGGAGGTGGAGAAGAAGCGTTTGGCGATGCGCGACGCGGTGGAGCGAGCTAGGGTTTTCGCCATTGAAGAAAGTTCTCAGTCGGGTCAAAAGAGTCTCTCAGAAATGAATGCCTAGAATAGGGTTTAAGCGGAAAGCCACCGAATTGTTAAATCGGATGGTTCTTTCATTAATGGCCCAATGGGCCGAACTTATTACCACACAAGTATAATTAATTAAAACCAAAACAAAACAAAAATTTAGACATGGTAAAGTAGGGTACCTTACTGGTTGATTTGATGAACAACTTACAACTAGAGAGAACTATTTGTTTGGTCCCCAGCTATTCGGTTACTACGATTTAATCAGTTCGGTTTTTTTTTGGTTTTTAAGTTTCTCGGTTATCTAAATTAAAAATCACGCCAAATCGAACTAAATTAGGTCTAGTTGCTAATCGGTTTGGTTTTCTGCTTTGAAATCTATTCCGAATTGAACCGAAATTTATTTTCTTCTTGGTTAATTCGGGTAACCGAATAGAAAAAATACAAAATTGTAACAAAACAATCAATTAGAAATTGAGAAATTGAAAGAAGAGTATAAGATTAAAAAAAAATCAAACATCCAACTCGAAGATAGATGATTAGATAAGAAACTTACCCAATATATTTTTAGGTTTATAAAACAGAAGTTTTAGAAAGTTTTGGATATGGTTATAGAATCAACTGGTAAAGACATGTTTAAAATCTATTACAGATCTCAGTTTGAATCTGTTGGACTCGAATCTCCAACTAGCAGGTCTGAATCTTCGGTCAAAACCTATTACCAAAAGGCAAAAGGAAAACGAGACGTGTCACCCGAATTACGAGAAGGCAAGAAGAACACAACAAAATATGATTCAATCCGACCATCCAATTCCATTGTCTATCTACGATTCAATTAAACCCCAACTTGGACGGGACCCCCAAGATCAGGCTGCTCGCAGCTTCACCATATATAGCGCGTGATATCCACGCTCCAAATTTTCTTACATCAAATGCAAAAGAAAAAAAAAAAAATCATCTCTACTTCTTTAAGTTTCAAACTAGATGATAGGTACACAACTTACACGTAAAGAAACGAATTGTGCATAACTTTGTTGAATTTGATATTTGATTCTCTCCTAGAAGACTATAGAACCTTCTCATCTTTCGGTAAAGTAAATTTGTAGCATTTCTATGTCACCGTTACATTCGAGAAAACAAAAAAAAAAGTGCAAACTACTTATACAAATCATTTCACATGTTCTTTGTTTTTTTGTCGGATGTCACATGTTCTATCTCACAAGTTTTTGCAACTTGTCATGATTTGCACGAAAACAAAAAATATAAAAACTCAAAAAAAGAAAAATTGGCTAAAAATACTATTTTAAAAACAAAACTTGTTAAAAATGTCAGTTTTAAACTGAACTGAAGACTTTTTATTGGCGATAAAATACTTATTAGCGCTTTCTTTGACAAGTATTTTCATTATAACAGATTATTCAGATTTTCTTGTTATGACTTCAAATCCAGAAACATGATCTGCATTTGTAATAAAACTGAAGAATTTTATGTATTATAAAAACTTATTTTTTCGTTGATTATTAAATATATTCCTCGTAATAATAATATCTCTGTTAATCATCTTGTAAAAATAGGTGAAAGATTACAAATTTTATTTTTTTCTATGTAAGTTTGATGGTTCTTTACTAACTCTTCTTAAAAAAGAGTTCTGAACCGTAAACTAGTATATAGAATTTAGACGGAAAGAAATATTAGTTTCAAATTTTTCTTGTGAAAAATGTTATTTTTTATTTTTATGATATAAATAAAAAGATAAATTTATAAAAAATATAAAATATTAACAATTAATTGTTTGATATAAGAGATGATGCGGTAAACAACGTTAATTATGAATATAATTCTTTTTTTTATATAAATATTTTATTTTATAATGTAATATCCTGTATTTGTAGATCATAAATTAATTTTTAGTTGGATTTCGTGATGGTTCTTTTCCAAATCGTAGTAGTGTGGATATATATTTTTTTTTTATTAGCGCGTGAAATCGCGTGAAATCGAAAGCGTTATACCTAACGTAGCAACTTGGAAAATTAGAAAAAGTCACACACAAAGTCAAATTCCTCACGCTTTCCTTTTCTGTTCAACACGGTCTCGTTTGTATATATATTATATAAACAGAACTCTTTCTTCTCGTCATTGTAAATTGTAAACTTAAAAGTTAAAACAAACTCACCACCAAGGCCAAGATCTATTCTAAACTATCTCTACAAATTTCAAAAAAAGTCTCTTCTCTTATTATTATAGTTCTGATCATGAATTCGATGTTCAGTGCCTTCGACGCTCTTTTCGCAGAGCTCATGGGTAAGAACCTCATGGCTTCTTCGTTTAATGCTACTACTACTACGGCCACCGCCGCCGCACCACAAACGCAAACGCAAAAGGAGGACAACGCAAGTAGCAAAAACATGGGTTCGGTGATCAAGAAGACTCCTAGGTACGCTGTGGAGTTCGACGGTCTTCACTGCTTCGAGACAATAGTCCGTTCTTGATTTGATTTGTTCTTGGTGCGCTAGCTTGGCTTCAAGATCAGAAACTTTGTTCTGATTTTTCTTGGTTTTTTTTTCTTGTCTTTAATTTAATTTTATTCTATTTATTCATTATAACATGTTCTTGTCAATACGTTTTTGAAATATTCATCGATTTGATCCGGTTACATACTTTCTTGATTCTCCGATTTGTCTTCATATTTCTCCGGTTCCGGCTAGATGATGAAGGGGTACTGCCAATTCGGTCTGAATAAACTCGAACCAAAAGTAACAAAATTCAATTGTTTTTTCTAGATTAAACTTCGGATTCTTGGAAATACATCAATTTGAGAACCTCTGAATAGAATTAAAAGTTAAACCAAAACAAAAGAGAGATAAGGTAGGGTACCTTACTTGATGAACTTAGTTCTTTTTTTTTTTGTGTCAAACGATGAACTTAGTTCCATAGTTACTTTTTTGCCGTTTATTTACACATGATGTTACATCTATATTTTTTTTTTATCAAGTAGAGAGAACTTTCATCAAGGGTGGTGTGACACGATTATTATCTATTATGCTTATTTATGTAAACAAACCTGTTGGTAAATTTGCTAAACTGTTGGCTCCGATTATATGGTACAAAATCAATAAGATAAAAAAAACATATCAGTTAAAACAAAGTTGTTTACTCTAGTGACCTTATTCTTTACTTCTTAAGGCTCCAAATAAATTTGTTTATTTTTTAATTAAATTTTGTTATTGAATAGTATTTATTTTGTATAACAATATAGAGATATATGGTAGGTTAGTATGTATTTGTTTTGTTTGGTGTATATACAAATTAAAGTTATTTTGTTTAAAAAAACTATCAGTTAAAATTAGTTTGTTTTAATAGGTAAGGTGTTAATATTTTATTATATAAACCTTAGTTTTCAAAGTTAGTAACTCACCAGATCGTGACACGTGTTAATTTTAACGATCAGAGATCAAAGTTAAAAACTCGCTATATCATGCCACGTATCAATTTTAATGATTAAATATCAAAGTTAGAAATTCATCAAATCGTGACACATGTCAATTTTAACGATCAGAAATCACAGTTTTCAAACTTAGTAAAACAAAACATAATATAATTATAATCTTATTATATTAAAAAACAACTAAAATAAATATACTATGTGACATTCATATCAAAGTTTTACTGTTACAAAGATTCTCAACCACTACATGGTAAAATAAATATACTATGTGTCATCCATATTTGGTTGTATAATTATACTATATAACCTTTATACTATATAACCTAACACATTAAATTTTATGTCTTTGTTTGCACAAAAAAAAAAATTATTTCTCTATGGTTAGCCAATTTTGGACACTGAGTACTGCAACAAGATTTGTGAAGGCACATGCGAAGAAAACAAAGTTCATGAAGAACCGATTGGCAGTCTTAAGAAAAAAAACTTGAACTGAAGTCTGAACTAATATTTTTATTATATTAAAAATCTTAATATATAAAGTTGGGTTTTCAAATTATCCATTAATATGATCATGACATGTGTCAAATACATTGATGAGATGTTGACACGTGTCAAAAAATTATTATTTTTTAAAACAGCTAATTAAGAAAATAACATTAAATCTAAATAAATTTTACATGTTTATATCTAAAAAAAATTCTTAATCAAAAAGGAAAATTAACAAAACTAATCTATTTTCCATTGTACGCTACTTATATTATACGTGTTTTCTCAATAAGATTTTGACATGTATAAACAAACAAGTAATTCACTAAGCATGTATATTATTATTAATAAATAAATAGTGAATAACAATTTTAAAAAGAATAACATAAGTTATTTCAAAAGAATTATTGTTTTTGAAAAAATAATAAGACAGCTAATTAAGAAAATAACATTATATCTACATAACATTACATGTTTATATCAAAAACTTTGATCTCTAATTTTTTTTTGATATAATTTTGCCGATCTATTGCGTGAGTCTTTGATTCGTGCGGGTTTTTTGATGGAAGCTATCAGATGCAATAAAATGAAATTGAAGTATATAATGCCCGCTAATTTAATCGAGGATGGAGACACTGATGGAGGTTCCAAAAGTTATTCTATAGTTAGTAGCATTATAAGTTTGGAAGATAAGTTGGTGGTTGATGTTTCTGGTCAAAATTTAGAGTTTTCTTTTCTTAATAATGTTGATGATTCTGATATTGAAACAAGAGCTGCTTGATCGAATTATTGAGAAGCGGTTTCAAATTTGGAAAGTTGGAATGGTATACCATTTTAAAATTGGTTTCTAACTGGATTTATGTGGTTTTCTATCGGATTAGGTTCGTAAACAGTTTAAACTATATATATGGAGAAATATATGAGAACTTTTGATTCAGGTAAAAATAAGTTGAGAATTTATGATTCGAGAATATTTGAAACGAGGTCATAACTTTAAGATGTTTTAGTACAATTGGATACTTCTGAAGAGTAAATAGGTCGTTGATCCTTAACGTGATTATGACATATGTCATGTTTTGGATTGTATATAAAGTTTCCATTTTGTATATCTGAATTATCTAAGACTTATATATACCATCATGATTATAATTTTCAATTTTTTTCTTATTATATTATATATATTTCTTTCAATTTCTCAAATTTTATTGGATTAGTCATAAAATCATTGTAATCGAGTAGATAATTTTCACTAGTTGTTCATCCAATATCTTTGGAGTAAAAAAAAACTTCATGGTTAAAAAAACTATGTCACAAAATAATTTTAGTAATTATAAGAAATATAATTATGCCAAAATGAAAGTAAAACAACAGAAATTTTGTTTAATTTGTTTAGAAAACATTTTATAGGTGGTGAGAAAGAGCATACTTTAACAATAAAATAATTTTGGTGTAAGAACATATTTTTAATGGTAAAACATATAGTAAAATGTATGTGGTTACTTATTAGATGTTGCTTTGATGATTTGTTGCATGTAAAATATTTTGTGAATAAGTCAGTTTTTGAAATTTGACAATAATAATATTTGTAACGATGAGTATTTGGCAAAAGTTTTAGTAGGATATAGTTTAGCTTTAAATTATTGTAATAATTGTTATAATTTATAAAAATAATAAAAAAATATAAATAAATGTATGAAAGTAAATAAAAATATTTTCTAATTTAAATTATTTATATATTTACTTTAGGAAATAAAATTTCTTTATCTATTTTTAAAAAATTGTTTAAGGTTTATGATTTATTTTTTTCAACAATTTTTAAACACGCACATTGTGCGGACCCTTATCTAGTGTATTATATTTTGTAGTTCATAGAATTAATGTGGATATAATTTGTAACTTAACTATGATTACTAATTTATACTATATAAAATAAACTAATACTTTTAGTGTTAGTTAAATAATTCAAACATGTCATGCTAGATCCAATCATCCATCAACGGGTCTAAAGATTTTTAACTCAAAAAATAACTATTCTATGAAATCCGCGAAGATAAATGTCTGCAATGGTCATGTTTGACTATATACACTTTTTATGAATTTTTTACCGATATCACTGATTTAATTTATAAAAGATTAAAATATAAAATAATTAATATTAATAATAAATTATTAAAAATAAATGTACATAATTTTTTTAAAAAATATACATAAATTCATAAAAAAAACTTAAATGTATTAGAAATAGAATAAAAATGAAAAATAATTATTATGCAATGTACTCCAGGTTCAAACTTAGTGTATTAACTATTTTTATGGTCACTATATTTTTCATGAACCAAATAAATCTAAAACCCAAAACACAAAATTTTTAAAAGCTGACCTTGAGAGAATCTTGAAAAAAAAGAAAAAAAAACACAAACTAATTAGTAATTACATTCCTCTTCTATTAAAAGTTAAAAGGTTACCAATTTACCATTAATTAATTTGATTATAAATTAAGTCCAATCTAAAAAATATGTAAGGTCGTCTTTGTCAAGTGGCCACATCTCACGCTAAACCAATTGAGAAAATAAGGTCAAACTCGCCGAAAACTAAAGTGGAAAATTTCTAACTTTGAACTAACTCGGATCCAACTAGGATTCTTCTCTTTCCTCATCCAACACGGTCTTGTTTCGTCGCGTCTTTATTAAAAAAAGACTTTTCTATATAAACACTTTATATTGTTTTTGTTCCTTTCACATAAACATAATAAACCCATTCAAAGATCTTTTTTTCTTTCTTCTTTTAACAATTCGTTGTGAATTGTGATAATGAATTCGATGTTTAGTGCCTTTGACGCCATGTGTGTTGAGATTATGGGGAAGAAAGTTACCGCTGATCCTTATGTCCACCGCTCTGAACGCAACGCTACTTCTTCTTGCGGCCGTGGCGGCGGTCAAAACGCGTCTTTCTCAGCCAAGAAAGATGAAAAAGCTTCCAAGAACATGGATTTGGCGACCAAGACACCGAGGTTTGCTGTTGAGCTCGATGGCCTTCATTGCTTCGAGACCATAGTTCGTTCTTGATCACAAAATCAAGATTTTACGATTTCTTTTTTTTTTTTTGGTTTTGTTTTCGATAATTCTCGTATGTAAATACAATTTTGGAATTATTCAATTTCTTGATGCGAATCATCCTTCATAGTGATTGATTCATTGGTTTGATTGCAAATTGCTCTTGTCTCGTTTTATTAATTCATGAATTTGTATTAAAGAAAAGAATGATTTTTTTTCCCTGTTCTTCAAGAATCGATATCCTCCAAAAGCATCAAACTTTTGCAAGAATTTTTAGGGTTTAGGAGGCAAAAATTGAGGCTTAGATGATGCATGTGATGTTTGAACATGAACATGAATCATAATGACAGAACCTCTATACTAATTGATCCATAAGAAGAAGAAGAAGCTGAAACTATACATTGAAGAAAGAAGATAAAAATAATTAGAAACTTGTGTGCCAAATTGCTCCATCGCCTTCTCCACAACGTTGGTGTACTTGAAGCATTCTATCCACAGATTTGCAGATTCCGCTACAGCTCCAGTCGAAGGATGCTGCGCAAGGGTTTCCTGCTTGACCCTTCCATTCACAATCTGCACACACAGTAGTCATTAATAAACCTTTTTTACCTACTCTGTTACGAGCTAGCCAGATTTTTATCTTTTTACCCAAGGGTGTTCCGCAGCAGAGGCTTCTATCATCCATATGTTCAACATCGAGACCAATGAACCAAGAACCTAAAGAGACATCTTCATTTGCATACTTGTGAAGTAGTCGCCTGAAAAGAGACCGTGGGTGACATGAGTCAATTTGGGATGAGGATTGAGGATGATTGTAAACAAGAGTCTGTGAGCTGAGAGAGGAGAGCTCACCGGTTCACTGAGATATAAGTTGCTAAATCTTTGGAGATGGCATAGATTTGTCCAGTAGCGTGTCTGAAGTACTTGTTTCCTTCTTCACCAAACTTCCAATATTCTGGCTCATGGTATTTGACTCCTCTGCAGCACAATAATCCGGAAAAAAAAAAAGAGTCAACTCCTGATCTGCGTAGAAACATGAGAGCTTGTGACAGACTTACTTTTGAGCAAGGACAGGTCCAGACTTCATGCAACCAATGTACACTCGCGGTTTCCATCTATGGCGAGCCAATGTAGAACCAAGCATTCCTGAATAATTATAACTTAAACTTTAGTTAAGCTTTTTCTTGGAACAGTACGTATTTTAATATGCATTTTATGTAACTAACCGAGATTTACGTGAACATCATCATCCACTTTGACGTAGAAGTCTGCATCCCATTTTGCAACAGCAGATGAGAAGTATATTTGGGTTTTAGTTGATAATTCATGATAACCTTCTATGTGGTTCTGCGAGATATTCCACTATTTATTAGATATTATCAACTAAGGGAAAAGGACAACAGAGCTAGCGCTACAAATCAAAGCTACCAGGCGAAAGAAGTCTTTATGTTGTTCTTCTTCAGCTTCAATGGTGTGGTCCAAGACTCCTCCAGGAGAAGAACTATTTTAGAATTATAGTTATCCATATCAAAGTATAACAGTCAATATTATTTACTGTTTAGTAAATGTTTTGGAAACCAAATTAAGAAAACTCTACCTGTGACCTATGACAAATCGCATAATGATTCCCTTCTCTGTCTCTAATCTTTTCAATTCCTCCCCTGCAAAAAGTAAAGCAAGATTCAATCTTTTTGTCACATCATCTGCTATATATGGGAGCTTTAGAAGAGCTGGTTCGGTTCTTGTTGAACCTTTAGGAAGCCAGGTTCCTCTTATCGAGTCTCTTCGTTTTCTGCTACTGAAAGCAGTCATGATTCCCACCACAAAGAACATCCGAGGCCGAATCTTGTTCGATTTGTCTGCCTCTGATTTTGCAACAGTTGGAGATCCATCTCCACCACCAGATCTTGCTGCTCGAGCTGTAGCTAACTCTACCTCAAGCGAAGAAATTGTCTTGTCTAATGTCCTGGTACATGAAATAGCAAAATGAATTTAAAATGTAACTACAAAGCCTATCTCTAATAATATCATATCATAACATCATGTTTCAGTGAGACAAATAAAGGCACTTTACTTGATAACATCATGAGTATGTGAAACTCGAGACAGAATGTCACCTTCCTGGATAAAAGAAGAAGAACAATGCCAAAGTCAAGATTTAATTTTGCAATAAAACTGGAACAGATCAACAGGTGATGTAAAACACACAATATGTCATCATCTACTTGCCTTGCTCTCACAATCAATAAGAGGATGAAGTGACCTGGCTTGATCATTTTGCAGAGGTAAAGCTCTCTCAATGCCATCTACGGTCTCAGATGTCCCCAAAAGCCTAAAAGAAAGAAACAGATGTAAGTAAGATCAGAAGAAGCTAGGATTAATCAACCAAAAAGGGATTACTAGCTAAAATAACAATTGCCTAACTTGACAAATCTACTTGTACTAAAGCTACTTGCACAAAAGACAGAACCACTACAAAGAAAAAAGAAAAGAAAACATAATCTTTTCACTAGAATAAACATAATTCAGCATCAGAATGTTCCAGATTCACCAATGTGAAGACAGAAGATACAGTAGAAAGTGACAAAGTTGCAGACTTTTGAAGCTACATCTACATAAAAAACCCCCCTTTTGAAGCATTAGCATTAGTTACCCATACAAAACAAGACCAAGAATCCGCAGCATTAGCATTGAAAAATCTGAGAGAGAGAGAATGAAAGAACCTGTTAACGACAAGAACACCAAGAACGAAGCTAGAAACGCAGAGAAAAAAAACCCATCTCGCTGAAACACCAGAAGAAGAAGAAGTTGTAGATTTCTGATACCTTCCCATTCCCATTTTTTGTTTTTTCCCTTTATTTTCTATAAAAGAAAAACTCTGAGTGAGAAGAAGAAGAAGAAGAGGAAAGCTTGTTTTCTTTCTTTTTAAGGTTGTCTAGCGAAAACAACATGTGAACTCATCAAAACGACATCATCGTCTTCTCGGATGAGCAAAAAAGGAAAAAAAAAAAAAACAAAACTCAATAATGTCTATAATTGATTCCTCCTTTTTCTTTTTTATCTTTTTCACCACTCTCTTTTAATTTTGCAGTAGACTACTTAACTTTTTATTTTAAAAAACAAAAACTAGAAAATTAGTGTAAAATGATTTTTCTTTAAATTCAAATGTGTGCTTTTTTGGTTGCTCAATCAGAAAAGGAAAAAAAAAACTCATTATTGGTGGCTTAAATGAGTCGCGTGAATCTCTCAGCTTCACTATTGTTGTGTTATGTTCTGTCCGTCCCAAGACAAAAGGCTAGCTTCCAAATTTGCCCCTTTATTCTTCACACATTTGTTTTCTTTCTGATTTTTAGATACTCTTCCACGGTTATACTATAACTTATCTTTTCTTTCTCTCTCTTTTCTTTTTTTAATAAAAGGCTAGTATAACTTATCTTCACGAAATTACCTTATTTATATTTTTGTAATTTTTTTCTTATATATGTATATGATAGAAATTTGGAGTAAGTTATATAAATGTATATTACATTTCCTATTTCATACACTGATTTATTTTTATTATTAAGTATTCTATAAGTATTCTTTTAACATTTATCAGTTATCATTTATCTCGTTGGTTTCCTCAGATATGCAGGGTTGACCAACTATCTCCAACTGTAGAGGTGAAAAGAGTTTGGTAGTATTCAGTAGTAACTATTAGGATTTTGGGTTCCTCATAGTAAGTTTGCCCCACATCATCCTCTAAAACAGCGAACTTATTAATAGTTCTTCTTCCTTTTGTGAAGGCATGGAAGTAGCCTGTATTTCGGTCCCCTAAGGTGAGCCAAAGTTGGCGACTACGCTGTTTTCAGAACTCCTCTTCCTCGCCATATGTCTTTTCTAGATCCTCTGTTATTTTGGTGATATCAGTTGGGTTTGTGAGTCTCAAACATGGCAAGGTCTAGCTTCTCCTTGCATTCAATTATTCTTTTTTGGCTATTGACGTGTTTTTCTTTTGCCCATTTGATTAGAGCACTTTTGATTCTGCTTATCTTAAGGTCCACCTCCTCTGAGATTGCAGGGTCTCAGTTTTCCTCGATCAATCTGGATACTTCTTCGTTTGATTTCAGTCTTCTGTCATACCGAAATAAGCCCTTGCCCTTCTTTCTTTTTAGATCAAAGTAAGTGATAATTGGTCTGTGGTCAGAGCCTTCGAAGCGAAGGTACTCACTTATGCCGGATGGGTAAGAGGTTGCCCATTCACTGTTTGAAATTGCACGATCCAGTCGATAGAAGACTAGGTGGTCGTGACGTTTGCCTCTCCATGATAAGAAGTTTCCTGAATGGCGAAGGTCGAAAAGGTCACATTCTAACATGAAGGTTCTAAGGTCGATGAAGGATCCTTCAGGGCGTTATGGTCCACCAGATTTCTCAGAAAAGTCTATGATATCGTTAAAGTCTCCTGTTAGGATCCATGCTTCTGATCTGGTTCTTCCAACAAGTGATAATTGATCCCAAATGCCTTTTCGCTTTGTTTTGTCAGGTTCCCCGTAGATGAATGATGCGAAGAAAGCTTTTCCTTCAGCTTTCACCTGAGTGTCAATGTAGTTTTGGTTCTCAGCTAGGATTTGGAGTTTGATGTTTTCCTTCTAGAGCAGAGCGAGTCCTCCACCACCTGGACTGTGAGGAGAAACCAGTTTCATTTTTGTGAAGCCAAGGGGTTGTGTGGTTGTGAGAACCACATCATCAGGGTTTTTTGTTTCCATGAGAAACATTATATCTGGAGATAATTGTCGATTCATCTCCTTTAGTCGTCGGACTGTTGTGGGATTCCCCAAACCACAACAGTTCCAGCTTGCAATCTTTAAGGAAGAGGTGGGGGGGGGCTTTGTGAAAACCCCGATTGCTCTTTACTATGACTGGTATGATAGGCATTTGAGGAGGATTGCGAGTGGAAGAGGGCCCTGCTTCATATCCAAAGTTTTTGTCATTTCTACCCTGATCTTGGTTGTTTGTTGGGGAGTTGGTATTCCTCGATTGATTTGACTTTCCGGAGTTATGGCGTCTATTTGGAGAGTTATGAATTAAGGTTTTGTTTCTCTTGCTCGACTTTTCTCCTCGTAGGTTTAGGGGGCTTCTATTAGTAGATTTGTTCAGTGGAAGTCTTCCTCTTTTCTTTCTTGGTGCTGCAGGTTGGTCTGAGATATCAGCGGGATGGAGAGGAAGATCAGGAGATAATTCTGGGACCTCCAGGGTTTCAGTTGTTGGTGGTTGGGGAGTAAGATTTGCTTGGGTGGCTGCCGCAATGATTCCAGCAGCTGTTTCTGCCATCATACCTCGATTCTCCCCTTGAATGACTCTCTGTTTCCTTGACATGCTTTCAGTTGGATCCGAACAGGTTGTATATTGTATGGTAACGTCCCGTAGTTCTCCCATGACTTCATCTGTTGAAGGTATGGCATCGGGGTCAGTAGATTGCGGTTCAAAGGGTGGGAGTCGCTCTAGATGTGGTCTCCTGGATCTAGGAGTTTCAGAGGATTCAGACCAGTTAAGTTCTCTTGGGGTTGACTTTTCTCTCCACTGGAAGTTTGGGGACAGGGTTCCATGAGACGACCTAGGCCCTCGGTTTGAGATTCCTCTGCTTTGGTGTTCGAGGGGCCTCGGGGGAGATCTCCTATAACCATATGAACGAGAGTCATGGGATCTAGGGCGGTAGCTTCTGTTTTCAGTGGGGGCCCTATCGTCGTATTTCCTCTTGCTTCCTGAGATGTAGCTTTGATAGGCATTAGACCTAGGTTGAACCGAGTGGTTACGGTCCACTCTCTCTCTGTAAGATATGTGGCTACAGCTTCCTGCAGGGTGGTCATTGGGTTTTGACTGGGAGGGTGCTCTAAAGTTGTCTTCCGATGTGTAGTAGTTCCTATGCACCACCGCTGGAGGGTGTGAGGGGGTTGCATAGGATACAGGGTTTCCTATCTCTTTTATCTGAACTCCCGGGCATGCTTTTTCCTCGTGAGTTAGTTTTTGGCAGTGGTGACAGTGGTTTTTAAGGTTCTTGTAATCCAGATGAACGAGAGCTTCACTCCCATTTGCAAATTCTACGACCGTCTCCTTGGTTAGTGGTTGCAAGCCATTGATCAGGACTTTGACTTTTGCAGTAGCAATTGTTATTTCCATCTCCATAACCTTTCCTAGCTCATCACCGATTGTTTGCAGCATCTCTCGCTGCCAATAATGTTAAGGTAGTCCTTGCACTTCGATCCAAAAGGGAATCATAGATGGGAAGGTTTCAGAGATCACAGGTTCCCATTTTTGAAGGATGACCATCCATTGATCAAAGTGGTAGGGTCTATTTTCAAGTACTTTTTGTAGATCTTCTTCGTATTCGAATTTGAACTGGAAGCAGCCTCTTCCTAGGTCAGCGCTTGTAGCTTTACCCCTTAGGGTCCATCTGTTAGTGAGGAAGGGAAACAGGGCATACAACCTCTGCACTGAGGGGTTTGTCAGTCTTCCCATGAGGGTAAGGGCATTTTCTTCAATCAGGGTTGAAGTATCTAGTTCTGGGGCTCTGATGCGTTTGCAGGGAGGATGAGAGTATCCTCTTTCCAGTCTTTTATCCTTCTGGAGGGCTGAGTAACGGTTTGTCATTTGTGGTTGCAGGTTGGTCCATAAAAACTTTAGGAGTAAGCAGGTTTCAAGGTTTTGGGTTTTGATATCGTTTCAAAGCTTAAAAAGTTCGTACCGGTTAACGGAAACAGACATGAGCTGAGCTTAAACAAAAAGATGAAAGACAGGGTTACCCGAGAGATCCATGCTAGCAGGTAGAGGTGGTTGTACACGGCGAGCAAATGATTTGAATTTCGCCGAAAACGGTTTGAATGGTCAGAATCTTCGCGAACCAAACATCAAACCTGTGGATATTGCTTCTTTTAGGAATAGAAAGTTGGTGAGATCCGGTTAATAAGAAGGTTCATGCTGCTTTTAGTTGACCTCGGGACTTGTGTTTGGGAGAGAAAGTCAGCTTCGATCTCTTCAGTTTCCTCAATCCTTCGTTAATCATGTGGTTAAAGTCATTCCTTTAAATTTAAATTCTCATCTATGTGATCTAATTTTGCATTTTAGGTTCCTAACAAAATCTAACCATACTTATATACTTTATGTTTGCGTGTAATATTTACATATACAAATAAAATGTCCATAACTTTGCTTAGTGTAGTGGATCTTAACCACCTTTTTTCCTAGCTAAACTACATTGTACTATGAGACAAAACCTGAGCATGAGATTGTTTTTTTAAGGGGCTCGACGTTATTAATCTATAGATCAAGGTTTTGATGCAAAGAGACCATAGAATAATTTATGTATGTCGACTTTAAAATCAATAAATTTGGACCAGAGGGTGGCCACCAATCTTGAATAAATAAACAAATTATAATGATTAGCACCATTACCCATCAATTTAACGAAAGTATGGATTGAAAAACTACAGATAAGCATGTTAATAATACAATATTCTAATGTTTCCATACTCATTTCGGCTAAGGTATACATAACTTTGAACCAAAGGAACATGTAATTAAGAAGGGCAGATGATTTTAAATTCTATTATTCATGAGCATGGGAATCGTCCTCTCGAGCATTGGTTAATGCATGAATCATGATGATTATAAGCTATCAAGGAACATCCATATATAGATCCTATAATCAAAAAAGAAGATTTTTTTTTTCTTTTCCAATTTTATATACTGACTTTTGTATATATTTACAACAAATGGTTACATTTATATACTTGCCATTCAATATTTTTTGTTTTTGTAAATTATATGTAACACTCTCTGCGTTTCACAAAATCTATCATTCTAGAATGTATATATTTTTTTTTTTTGACAAAAAAAAAAAGAATACATTCTTTTTTTATAATAAATTTCTTAATTTACATCGAATCTAAATCATTAATCACATATTAAATAAAAGCATAGATATAAAATTCAATTTTAAAAAAACTTTGTGTCAAAATAATATTTTTTGTTAAACAAATGGAATAATTTTCATGATCCCATCTATCTTAACATTTTTGAAGTACATTTTTGTGTCATTCTCTCTTATCTTTGTATCCAAACAAGTCTAAACTAAATTCTCTACAATCCTTACAACCAAACACAATCATTTCCTTATTTGATAATATTAATTTCCTAAAATATATCTATCTAATTTAAATCAATATGTTAGATTAAAATATAATTCTCTTTTCATTTTTATTTAATCTTATATTTAATTATTTTAATTACTATTTAATACATAAAGTTAATAAAATTTTAGATTTTTTTCAGCATATAATGTGATTTGAATTTTTATAAACGGATATATATTAAAAATTGTCTTAGGATATTGGTAACCAAACAAGTGTATCCACATATAGAGCTCGGGATACATTTTTGGAGTACAATAGGGTGTCATCACTTTTTGCCAACTTTGGGTCGGGTTTTTAACTAAAATTATAATTGATTCAATTATCTGGATCCTCCTTAAGATTGCCGAATATTTTGGGCCGGTTTTTAATCCATAGCATACTTATTTACATCCAATTAATGCCAATTAATGGCCATTATATCTTAGGAAAGATCTAATTTGCATGCCGAATTTTTAGGACCGTGTTTGACAAAAAGAATTAATAACCCAAATTATGTAATCACATCCTCAATCACATCCCTATAATATAGCAACTAATTCAAGATGAATACATCTTAGGAAATATCAAATTTGCGTTTAACAAACGATTACATATTTGGTAAAATCTTATTAGCTTTAAATGTACAATATTAATCCAATAATATCAATTGAGAATCATAATAAGAATATGCCATTTCATTCATACCTAAATCATAACTAACAAATCGTAAAATGTATATTCTCAACTTGCGAATCAAGAGTTTCTACAAAAATATACCTACAACCGTTAACAATATATATATATCAACAAAATAATAGACCATGGTGTACCACAGGGTAAAACCTAGTTGATAAGTAGTGCGGCAGAAAATACATTCATTTAAGTTAATTGATTGTGTTTTTCTTCTTTTGCTTCAATGTTAGAAATAAAAACAAATAGAGTCATCATAAATAATTTACTATCATATCAAAGAGGGGAACATAGAATCACGAAAGATGTCTATAGAAACGAAATAAAACGAGAGAATCACGTTTAATAATTCTCATTTTTATGAGATTTTGGTACTTGTAAGGGAGACAAGAGTATTATAGTCAAATATATCAAGTAGACGAAAGAGTGGGCAAAGGGCAATCATACAAAGCACATTCCCAATTCGAAATTCAAAAGAAGTGGATGGCATGTTCGTGAACCGGCGTTGGTCGAGTGGTGACAAAAATGGATCAATTGGTAACTATTGGGTTGAGTATTGTATATTGGGCCTCGGTAGTAGATTGAATAACCAATTTTGTATAGTAGCTTGGTCAGCACGTCTAAGGTTCATCAAAGTTGTCGAGTCTTGTATATAAACGCCGCAAGGCACTCGTGAACAACAGACACAGCATTCATTTAATATTTACATGGTATCAGAGCATAGATCCTTCTAACTGATCTAGGCTTCTAAATTTCTTTGAGTTTTTTCGTTTCTAATTTTTTCTTTCTGTTTTGTTTCTTGTTTGGAAGTTTCGAAAGTCTCTTGTTCGTACGATGGGGGACGACACTAAGAAGATTGTCGAAACCGGCGTGACCGGTGATAAAGGTGTTGCTTTGTCACCTTACTCTGTGTTTGCTTCTGATAATCCAGGGGCGCTGATCACCTCGGTGCAACTGACGGGTGATAATTATAACGAGTAGGCTACGGAGATGTTGAATGCTTTGCAAGCGAAGAGAAAAACGGGTTTCATTGACGGGACTCTGAAAAAGCCGTGTGAGGGACATGCGGATCTCGAATCATGGTTGAGTGTCAACTCAATGAGAGTAGGGTGGTTGAGGACATCTATTGAGCCTCATGTAAGATTGACGGTGACGTTCATCAATGATGCCCACAAGTTGTGGAAAAATTTGAGGGAACGGTTCTCAGTTGGGAACAAGGTGCGTGTTCATCAGTTGATAGCTAAACTGGCGGCATGTAAACAAGATGGTCAAGCGGTGATTGGCTATTATGGACGACTTGCTAAGATGTGGGAAGAACTCCAAACCTATCGACCTCTACCGGCGTGTACGTGTGGAGCAGCGGCAGCGTATGAAAAGGAGAGAGACGAAGAACGAGTTCATCAGTTCGTGATGGGACTAGACGAGTCAAGGTTTGGGCATGTCGTGACTGCCATCATTGAAGCAGACGTGTTGCCCGATCTCGGAAAGGCGTATAGCAAAGTTATTCGAGAAGAAGATAGACTGAATTCAGCTAAAGCTCGTGAACAACAACATGAAGTTGTTGGGTTTGTGACTCGCCTAGAGCAAGGAAACGGTGAATCAAGTGGAACTCGACGTGAGTCTCGTGACGGAGGTAATTTTGGAGTTCACGGCTCTAGTGGAAACAGAGGACGTGATAGACTATGCTCTAACTGTGGTAGAGCTGGGCATTAAAAGAACTCTTGTTGGCAGATTGTGGGTTATCCTGAATGGTTTTCAGAGAGAGGCGGTAGAGGAGGACGTGGTCAATCACGATGAGGTGGTCGCGGTGGTTATTTTGGTGGTCGTGGAAGAGGTCAAGTGAATGTTGCGTACACAACAAGCCCAAATCCTAATGCAGTCTCCGCGGACCTCACTCCGGAACAAATGTTGCATGCACTCTCGCAACTACTTAAAGAAAAATCAAATGGTGGGAGTGACAAACTAATGGGTAAGAAATACGGAGATGTGATCCTTGATACAAGAGCTTCACATCACATGATGGGAGATTTATCGGTGCTTTCAAATCTCCAAAACACTTCTCCATATACCATTGGTTTTGCAGATGGAAGTGTGACATTGTCAAAATAAACGGGCGTGTTTCGTTTGTCAGATCGTATTAGTTTATACAATGTGTTATATGTACCTGATTTGAATTGCACGTTAGTATCGGTTTCAAAGCTTTTGAAGCATTCTAACTGTTTTGCCTTTTTCACTGATGCGGTGTGTGTTTTACAGGACCGGTTTTCGAGGACGCTGATTGGAGCCGGGAAAAAACGTGATGGAGTTTATTATTTTACGGATGTGCAAGCTGCTCGAGTAAACAAGACAGTTCGGAAAGTTGATGGAGTTATGTGGCATCAACGATTAGGACATCCTTCGTTTTCCGTTTTATTTACTATGCTTTTGTTTTCCGGTGTTTCTGTTTCTGCTAGTCCAAGTCCATGTGAGACATGTTTTCGGGCTAAGTAAACTAGAGAGATGTTTTCTGATAGTATTAATAAAATAAGCAAGTGTTTTTCCTTAATTCATGTTGATGTTTGGGGTCCGTATCGTATTAAAGCCTCCAATGGCGCAGATTATTTTTTGACAATCTTGGATGATTTTTCCCAAAGTGTGTGGACGTTTTTGTTGTTAGAAAAATCAGAGGTTAAGAGTGTTTTTCAAAACTTTTGTGCCTATTTAGAAAAACAGTTTGGGAAGGCAGTTAAAATGGTTAGGAGCGATAATGGAACAGAGTTTCTTTGTTTGTCATCTTTCTTTAGGGAAAAAGGTATTGTCCATCAAACGACTTGTGTGGGCACACCGCAACAGAATGGTAGAGTGGAAAGAAAGCATCTTCATCTCCTCAATGTTGCAAGATCCTTGTTATTTCAAGCTCAGTTGCCTACAAAATTTTGGGTAGAAGCGGTCTTAAATGCGGCACATGTTATCAATTTGACGCCAACAAAACTGCTTCATAATAAATGTCCGCATGAGGTGCTATTTGGACAACAACCGGTGTATGATGATTTGCAGGTGTTCGTTTCATTGTGTTATGCACATTAGCAGATTCGGGACAAAGACAAGTTTGTTCCTCGTAGTAGAAAGTGTGTGTTTGTGGGGTATCCGTACGGTAAGAAAGGTTGGAAATTATATGATTTGGAAAACAATGAATTTTTTGTCTCTCGTGACGTAATATTCAAGGAGGATGAATTTCCCTTCTCTGCTCAGCCAGAACCAGGACTGCCTCATGATGTTATATTCAACACATGTGATACTGATTGGTTTGTCGATGGGTCAGCAACTATTGGAATCAGGGGGAGTGTTAGTAACACCGAAAATAGGGGGAGTCCCCAGGATAGTGGTTTGGTTGGTAATGTTGTTGAACCAGAAGTAGAAGAAGTTAGTCCAGCCGAACTTGATGGTGCCATTCTTGAAGTTGGTCCCATTTTACCGTCTGGTTCGTCGGCGGTTGTTGATGGTTCTACTGACCGGAACTTTGTTGTCTTGCAGCCCGAACCTGACATGGGACAGGGCAAATGTGCGAAAATACCGTCTGTTCGTTTAAAAGATTATGTGTTATACAACGCAGTGGCAAGTAACTCCGCTAATCACGTTCTTCCCGACCTCTCCACCAGCGATTATTGTGACACGGTCCAAGGTACCTCTCTTTATCCCCTCACTGATTTTATCACTGACGCTCGGTTTTCATCTCGGCATCAGGCGTTTCTTGCAGCCATTAGTGCAGCGGTTGAGCCATAAAGTTTTAAAGAGGCTCTCAAAGATAAGCGTTGGACGAATGCTATGGGTAAAGAGGTTGGAGCTCTTGAAGAAACAAAAACATTTAGTGCCGCAGATTTGCCTCCCGGGAAAGTTGCACTTGATACAATGTGGGTTTATAGAATTAAGTATCACTCTAACGGGAGTATTGAACATTATAAGGCACGACTTGTGGTGTTGGGAAATCGACAAGTTGTTGGTCAAGATTTTTCTGAAACCTTTGCACCGGTTGTCAAAATGACAACGGTGAGAGCTTTGTTACGTCTTGTAGCTGCAAATAATTGGGTAGTGCATCAAATGGATGTGCACAACGCTTTTTTTCATGGTGATCTTCGCGAAGAAGTGTATATCAAGCTTCCGCAAGGTTTTACATCTTCATCTCCAAATAAATTACTTCGCTTACATAAAGCTCTTTATGGATTACGACAAGCTCCGAGATGTTGGTATGAGAAGCTATCTACGGCTCTCGCAAAGGCTGGTTTTGTTCAGTCTTATTCTGACTACTCTTTGTTCACCTACACACGTGGGAGTGTAGAGATACGGGTCTTAGTTTATGTTGATGATCTTGTTGTTTGTGGTAATGATAGTGAGGCCATTCGCAAATTTAAGAAAATCTTGGGGAGTGTTTTCGTATGAAAGATTTGGGAAAACTTAAATATTTTCTCGGCACTGAGATTGCCCGAAACGAAGAAGGTTTTATGTTGACACAAAGGAAATATGCGTTGGATATTGTAAGTGAAACATGGTTGCTGGGTTCAAGGCCTGCTGTTACACCAATGGAACAAAACCATCACTTAGCTTCGGATAATAGTCCTTTCATTCTGGAGCCAGCATCATATCGAAGACTAGTCGGTCGTCTTATTTATCTTGCCAATACTCGACCTGATCTTTCTTATTCTGTTCACATCTTGTCACAATTTATGCAAAAGCCACGGGAAAGGCATATGGATGCTGCATTACGTGTAGTCTCATATCTTAAAGGAACAGCAGGGCAAGGTATTTTACTCAGTTCTCGTTCCGACTTGCAACTCTCAGTTTATTGTGATGCCGATTGGGGTACATGTCCGCTCTCTCGTCGTTCTTTAACCACCTATGTTGCTTTCCTTGGTGGTTCTCCTATCTCTTGGAAGACTAAGAAACAAAAAGTGGTGTCGCAATCGTCTTGTGAAGCAGAGTATCGTGCAATGTCTATTGCCACACGTGAGATAATGTGGTTACGACAACTTCTTAAAGATTTGGGTTTTCCACCAAACGGACCTTCTCGTCTCTTTTGTGACAGTAAGTTTGCGCTTTATATTGCTGCTAATCCCGTTTTTCATGAAAGAACAAAATATATCGAGAACAATTGTCATCGGGTACGTGATGCCATCAAGAGTGGCGTTCTTACAACTGCACACATCGGTACTAAGGAGCAATTGGACGTTTGTAATCTACACGCTCCATCTTGAGGGGGAGTATTGGGCTGAGTATTGTATATTGGACCTCGGTAGTAGATTGAATAACCGACTTTGTATAGTAGCTTGGTCAGCACGTCTAGGGTTCATCAAAATTGTCGAGTCTTGTATATAAACGCCGCAAGGCACTCGTGAATAACAGACACAACATTCATTTAATCTTTACAGTAACCGAAAGAACAATCGAATGATCATGATTTCAATATTTTTTTTCTGTACTATATATTTCAAAATTTAGTATTCTTATTTCTCACATTTTCCACAATTAATTAAAAAAAAGTATCAAACCACAAATAATTGATTTTGTTGAGTAAACTAATTTATTGGGTGATAAAATTGGGTTAAGTTAATTTAATTTATTCAACTAGTTTTTAGGTAATTTTTTTGTTTGATTTTTTATCTCTAATGTTTACATAAAAAATATTTTTTTTTAAATCAAAGTTTTTTGAAATTTAAATTTTATCCGCTAAACTACCTAAAAATTTCACAAGAGTATTCTAATCCGGTTTTTAACTTTTATGCATTGTCAATACTTATGTCTTTTTATCAAATGAGAAACGTTTTTTTTTGTTTTTTTCCATATAATATTCAAAATATATATTTTTTTTAATCTTAAACTGTAAAACTATATAAAAAGGTTATATCTTCGTAATTAAATCAAATTAATAATACTACAAGTCAATGAGTAATAGTGAGTCGATAAGAATTTTAACTGGACCTTAAATCTTTTAAAAAGAAGCCCAATAAAAATACTCTGGCCCGCTTCGAATCATCTTCTCCGATGGGTACAAAACCGAGTCTCCGTCAAGACAGCCGTCCGCCGTTGTAATGTCTTGGCGACGTCGATTTATGTATAAGAAGATTGGTATGGAACATACTAAGTAGAACACTGCAGATACTTTGAAATCAATACTTTTTTTTTTGTTAAGGTTCGTGTTTTCATTTCCTATTTCAGTTTCGTTGAAAATTCCATGAATTGGGAGCATTATTATTAGCCACGCAAAGACATAATTTTAATACGTTTGAAGAAGACGTGTTCATTTTGGTCTCCAATCTTAACGATAGTTTTAATTTGTTCTGGAAGAAAACTAAAGCAATCATGTTTTCTACTATAAATTTGATTGATGGTTGCTACTTACTCAATAAAAAAAGTCAAAATTAAGTTAATTGCAAAAATTGAAAACACTATTTTTTTCCTTTTTTCTTTTTGGGAATGAGGAATTACAGATCATTACTTGTCTTGGTGCTAAGTTTGATTATAGTTTTGAATCTTGTTCGAGCTAGTAGTGATGCAAGCAAGGTAAAAAAAATGATCTTCTTCTTTTTTTATGAGACAGCAAAGAAATAAATATAACTAATCTAGCTAATGGGGTTATGACCAATTTTTGTGTTGTGATGATGATAATCAAAATAGGTTCATAGTGTATCTTGGTGAGAAGCAACATGATGATGATCCTGAGTTTGTCACAGAATCTCATCACCAGATGTTGTCGTCACTTCTTGGAAGGTACAAAAGCTAACTAACTACTTGATTAGTATTATTAATTAACTCCATTATATGTCTTAAGCTGTTTACCTTTTATCTTGTGTCACAGTAAAGCGGATGCACATGAATCGATGGTGTACAGTTACCGACATGGCTTTTCAGGCTTTGCTGCCAAGCTTACCGACTCACAAGCCAAGAAACTTGCTGGTACTCTCATACATAGCCTTTGTTGTTTGCCTTCAGTTTCACCATGCCCTTAGGCTTCTTATAGCATTTTTGTATGATATGATCTAAAGCTTTGAGCTTAATAATAGTTTCATCGCTGATGCAATTTTAAATTTTAAACGCACAAAAAACTAAAGCATGTTTCTATATAAAATGCTGGTGCAGTGGTGCTTCCTCAAATTTTTCTAAGTAGATTGAGAAAAATAAAAATCTACTGTTTACTGGAATGAGTAACTACGTACCATTCATTCTCTTGGTGCTAAGTCTGATAATAGTTCTGAATGCCGCACTAGCTGGTGCTGAGAGCAAGGTAAGTTTGATTTTTTCTTTTTTACCAAATAGCAAAAAAAAAAAGAGAAACTAGTGTAACAGGTTATGACCAAGTTTTTGGTTGTGTTGTGATCATAATCAAATAGGTTCATATAGTGTATCTTGGTGAGAAGCAGCACCATGATCCTGAGTTTGTCACAAAATCTCATCACCAGATGTTGTGGTCACTTCTTGGAAGGTACAGAGTGATGAATGATCAATTATTCAATTCTTGTGGGTCGCATTATGTCTCAAGCTTTTTTTGACCAAGACTTTTATTTTGTGTCACAGTAAAAAAGATGCACATGACTCAATGGTGTATAGTTACCGACATGGCTTTTCAGGCTTTGCTGCTAAACTCACCAAGTCACAAGCCAAGAAAATCGCTGGTAGTACTCGCAGTTGTCTTTAAGTCACACACCTTTTCTTTGCTTCTTAGCATTCAAACAAAACTAAGACTAAATGTCTTCATTGCTGATGCACATTATTCTGGAAAACAGATTTGCCTGAAGTTGTTCATGTCATACCGGATGGTTTTTATGAACTCGCGACAACACGAACATGGGACTACTTAGGCCTTTCTGCTGCCAGTCCAAAGAATCTCTTAAAATGATACAAACATGGGTGACCAAGTTATCATTGGTGTTATTGACACAGGTATAAATAGATTTTAGTCACAGTTTAGATTTATTGTTGTTTATGTTTCTTTTGATTTCTTTATTTTAATACCTCATTGACTTATTGCTTTGTGAGGTTGTAGGGGTGTGGCCAGAGTCTGAATCATTTAATGACAATGGGGTTGGACCAATACCAAGGAAATGGAAAGGAGGATGTGAATCAGGAGAAAACTTCAGATCAACAAATTGCAACAGAAAGCTCATAGGAGCCAAGTACTTTATGAAAGGGTTTCTTGCTTAAAACAAGGGATTCAATTCCACAAAACCCCCTGATTACATTTCCGCTAGAGACTTTGACGGCCATGGAACGCACGTTGCCTCCATTGCGGGTGGTTCATTTGTTCCTAACGTAAGCTACAAGGCTCTTGCTGGAGGAACCTTGAGAGGTGGTGCACCACGTGCTCGTGTAGCAATGTACAAGGCTTGTTGGTATCTGGAAGAGCTAGATGGAGTGACTTGTGTAAATTCTGACATCATGAAAGCAATTGACGAAGCTATGCATGACGGTGTTGATGTTTTGTCAATCTCTCTTGTTGGTCAAGTCCCTCTACTTCCTGAAACTGACATGCTTAATGAGTTTGCCACTGGATTATTTCATGCTGTTGCAAAAGGCATTGTAGTTGTTTGTGCAGGTGGTAACGATGGTCCAGAAGCTCAGACCGTGGTAAACATAGCTCCTTGGATCTTAACAGTGGCTGCAACCACTCTAGATCGGTCCTTTCCCACACCTATTACACTTGGGAACAATAAAGTGATATTGGTAAAGCAGAGTTATATGTTCTACAAACATTTTTGTTTCCGTTGTTATCACCGTTTTTTCCTTGGAACTCGCTGACTATGCGTATTTCCAATCTTACTTCAGGGTCAAGCAACCTACACAGGTCCGAAACTTGGCTTAACTAGTTTGGTTTATCCAGCGGATGCAGGTAACAGCAGCGGGTAAGTAACGAGAACTTGACTTCTTGGTATGACATCTGTTTAGTTTTCACTGAATCTGTAACACTTTGCAGTGTCTGTGAATCCCTTAATCTCAACTCTAACCATACAATGGCTGGGAAAGTTGTGCTGTGTTTCACAACTTCAAGAACCAACACTGCTATACCGACCGCTGCATCTTTTGTGAAGACAGCCGGAGGGCTTGGCCTGATGATTTCCCATGTGTCGCCATTGACTACGAGCTCGGGACCGATATACTTGCTTACATACGTTCCACTAGGTATGAAACTATAAACCCTGATCCTCACTTCATAGAGTAGTACATTTTCAGTTTTTTCCTTCCCTTCCAAGAAACACATATTCATAAGAAAAAGATTACAGATCACCTGTTGTGAAGATACAACCTTCAAGAACACTCTTCGGACAACCTGTTGGTACAAAGGTCGTAAATTTCTCATCAAGAGGGCCTAACTCGATGTCCCCGGTGATTCTAAAAGTATGTCTTCAAAGTTTTGACCCCATCAGATGTTCTGCAATATCTTAATTATTATGAAGCTCAATATTTATGATGCAGCCCGACATAGCAGCACCAGGAGTAAGGATATTAGCTGCTACATCTCCCAACTCCACATTGAGTGCTGGTGGATTTGCTATTCTTTCAGGAACATCTATGGCGACTCCAGCAATTTCAGGAGTTATTGCACTTCTCAAAGCTCTGCATCCTGATTGGTCCCCTGCGGCTTTTAGATCAGCCATTGTCACTACAGGTTCTTATCTTCTTCCAACTACAGAAACAACCGATCAATAGATCCAACTCAAGAAACCGTTGTCTTTACTTTGCAGCTTGGCGAACAGATCCATTCGGAGAGCAGATTTTTGCTGAAGGGTCTTTTAGCAAAGTAGCTGATCCGTTTGATTATGGTGGAGGCCTTGTGAACCCTGAGAAAGCTGCAGAACCTGGTCTCATATATGACATGGGCTCAGAAGACTACAAACTCTACTTGTGCTCAGCCGGTTACAACGACTCATCTATCTCTCAGCTTGTAGGTGAAGTAACAGTCTGTTCAAACCCCAAACCTTCCGTTCTTGACGTCAACTTACCTTCGATCACCATCCCAAATCTCAAAGACGAAGTCACTCTCACTAGAACCGTCACTAACGTTGGACCAGTCGACTCGGTCTATAAAGTCGTGGTCGAGCCTCCGCTCGGGGTGATAGTGGTTGTGACGCCGGAGATACTAGTGTTTAACTCGAAATTTAAAAGTGTCTCCTTCACGGTTAGAGTCTCGACCACACACAAAATCAACACTGGGTATTAGTAGTTTGACTTGGACTGACTCTGTACATAATGTGATAATCCCTGTATCTGTCAGAACTCAGATCCTTCAAAACTACTATGATGAGAACTGATGATTCTTAGAACTTTATGTGTTTGTACGAATAAAGCGTTATTAATCAAAATTTATCTGAGGACATTAAATTTCCTCTATGGCCCTATCTTCTTCCGCAAGAAACTAAGAATAAGCTTTTAGTAGAAATGGTAAGAATATATCGTTTTATTAATCAATCATGAACACAATGATACACTAAATAAGAAATAAAAATAAATAAAAAAATGCAGAATCTGAAGTTATTATAATCACACAAAGATCTAATCAGTTCTCGTCGTAATAACGCTGCAAGATCTGAGTTCTCACAGACAAAGGAATAACCGCATTATGAACAGAGTCAGTCCAAGTCAAGCTCCCAAAATAGTATCCAGTGTTTACTCTATGGTTCGTTACCACGCGGACCTTGAACGAGAGCTTCCTGGTCTTAGCATTGAACACTAATGTGCTTGGTGTCACGGTCACGTTAACACCCATCGGAGCCTCAATAACAGCCTTATAAACCGATCCTACTGGTCCAACATTGGTAACGGTTCTAGTGATAGTAACTTCTTTTGCAAGGTTTGGGATAGTGATTGAAGGCAAGTTAAGATCAAGAACAGAAGGTTTGGGGTTTCCACAAACCGTCTTCTTGCGGACGAGTCTAGTAATGGATGAATCCGTGTAACCAACAGAGCACAAGTAGAGAACATAATCGTTAACTCCCATATCGTAGACAAGACCGGGTTTTGCGGCTTTCTCTGAGTTCACAACGCCTCCTCCATAGTCAAATGGATCAGCTAATTTGCGGTTTGACCCGTCTGCAAAAATAGGTTCACCGGATGGATCTGTTCTCCAAGCTGTAGTAACAATAGCGGATCTAATGGCGGCTGGAGACCAATGAGGGTGCAAAGACTTAAGAAGTGCTACAATTCCTGCAACAACAGGAGTCGACATTGATGTTCCTGATTTCATGGAGAATCCTCTGTCGTAGAATGTATCGTTTGGAGAAGTAGCTGCGAGTATGTTCACTCCAGGTGCTGCAATATCAGGCTGTGTATAAAAAAAACAATCAAAAGAAACGATGAAACTTCAGTCAAAAGTAACTACATGAAACTTGTAAATTTTAGGGTTTAAAGTTCTGAGACTTATCAAAACAGAGAATTTAGTAGCTAAGCTTGGAATACCTTGAGAATTGCAGGAGAGATCGAACTAGGTCCTCTAGATGAGAAAGTCGCGACCTTTGTAGCAACAGGGAGTCCAACCAATGTTCTTGTAGGTTGAATCTTGGCGACTGGTGATCTGCAAAACAAACCATTTGATATACCAAATCAATATCTAGGTATTGGTTACAAGTACTAACTAATATGTAATGGGGTCTGTTAAATACCTAGTGGAACGTATGTAGAAGAGTATATCAGTTCCTAGTTCGTAATCAACAGCGAGACAGGGGAAACCGTCGCATGGATTAAGCTGATAGCCTGGATTTCTTGCAACTATAACGCCGTAGCCATCAAGGTTGAATACATCTGATGCAGCCTGGATCACGGTACCATAATCCGTAGATTTCGTGAAACACAAGACAATCTTTTCTTTTATTATACGAGCTGGGTTTTTAGCAAGATCTTCACAGACTCTGCAAGTAAGAGAAAATGATTGAGATGACAGACTAGAAAGAAAAAAAAGATTAGAGAGTTTGAAAATTACCCTGAAAATGTCTCGTTGCTTGCTCCTGGACCTTCAGGGTAAACCAAACCGGTGAAATCCATGTCTGGACCTTGATACAATGCTTGACCCTAAAATTTGAAATGTTAAAAACAGAGTTTGTGCAAGAAGTGATATTTTTTCCTCTGTTTTGTTTTTTTGGAACTTACCACAATCGTAATGTTGTTGCCAAGTGTGATTAGTGTTGGAAAAGACCGATCTTGAGTGGTTGCAGCAACGGTAATGATCCAAGGAGCCGTGTTGGTAACGGTTTGAGAAGCAGGACCGGCGTTACCACCTGAACATACAACGGGGATTCCCTTGGCAACCGCATGAAACGCTCCAACCGCCATAGCGTCCTGAGCGTCCACTTCCGGAAACAGAGGAATTGGGAACGACGTCGAGATTGACAAAACGTCGACACCGTCGTGAATCGCTTCGTCTATTGCTTTCAACATATCTGCAGCTGAACAAGTTGCTGTTCCTATAGAGGCTAAGTGCCAACAAGCCTTGTACATTGCTACGCGTGCCCGTGGAGCACCACCTCTAGCTGTTCCTCTCCCGAGAGCTAAGTAGCTCGCGTCAGAGACAAATGAGCCAGCAGCGGTTGCAGCCACGTGTGTCCCGTGACCATTGAAGTCTCTTGGAGATATGTATTCTGGATTCTCTGTAGTGTTCCAGTTGCTTTCGTCGGCGCCATTGATTAAGCCACTGATGAAGTATTTGGCGCCAATCAGTTTTCTGTTACAAACGGTTGAGCCGTTAAAGCTCTGTTTTGAGTCACAGCTTCCTTTCCAACGTTTTGGTATTGGTCCAAGACCTTTGTCACTGAATGATTCAGACTCTGGCCATATCCCTGATATAAATATAAAACCAATCGCGGTTTAATTAAATGTGAAACTTTATAAGATTTCGGTTTAAGAGGCAAGAGTTGAGTTTATACCGGAGTCAACGACGCCGATGATGACTTTGTCTCCCATGTTAGTTTGGTTTAGAAGATTCTTTGGATGTCTTGTAGTATGTTTCAAGTAATCCCAAGTCCTAGTTGTTTGTAGTTCGTAGAATCTATCGCGTATGACATGAACAACTTCAGGTAACTCTGTTTATATCATAAAATATAAAGAGTTGCATTTAGCCATGGCTAAAAAAGTAAAAATAAAACAAGAACTCCTAATCAAAAATATCAATCTTTGTGTGTTTATAAGTACCTGAGAGTTGAATCACTTGGGAATCGGTTAGTTTGGCTGCGAAAGCGGAAAAACCATGGCGATAACTATACACCATTGAATCATGTGCAGCTTCTTTGCTGTGATATGTGATGTGGCATAACAAAAATGAGTATAACAACCAGTGTGGATATGCTTTGGTCAAAGTTGATAATACAAGTTTTTTAAGTAGTTATTACCTTCCGAGGATTGACCAAAGCATCTGATGATGAGACTCGGTGACTGAGTCAGGATGATCGTGCTGCCTTTCACCGAGATACACTATGTGAACCTATTGAATCATCAAACAAAGTATGTTAATCTTAGCTTCTTGCAAAAACTAAAACTCGTGTATAAGCTAAGTAGACCAAAAGGAAAAAAAAAACATATACTGCGTACCTTAGTTTCAGCAGCAATGTTGAGAGCAAGCATTAGATATATTGCCACAATGATCGATATTTTCGTCATATTCGGTTTTGTTAGAGAGATGAAATGTAATGTAGTTTACTTGAAGAGGCTCATGTGGAAGAAGGGTTTATATATACAATGAAGTTGAGTTATTTTAGGCTCACATTGTTTGAACTTTGAATGATTTGGAACATAATAATGGGTTGCTCTGATTATGACAACTTGTATGTTTTTTAATAAAGCTTTTTTTGTCATTAAAAATGATTGTTAGTTTATGTGACAATGCACCCATGATAGGAACCACATAAGAAGGTCCCTATATTTCCAATCTCATGAGTCAAGAACCATTCAGTTGACCTCTTCTTTGTAAAAAAAAGTCTTATTTATCTCCTTTTGATCGTTTAGAAATCATTATATCTATGGCGCTTTACACGGGGAAACAAAGCCGCCTTGATTTTTATATAGAACATGATTGGTTCAATTTTGAAATGCAATTGTCACTGGAAAGTGGAGATAAATTATATATTCTTGGTCAAACTGATAAGTTCAAATTAATCCTGGAGCTACTCTCTCAAACAAGAGATCACTGTAGTACTTAGGGGTCAAATTCCATAGAGACTCAAAATCAAACACAATGGATTATAGAGTTTTGTTATTACGTTAAACAAGTTAATTTAATTATTGAAAAAGCAATGCAAATATTCAAATAAAAGTGACAAGGCTCTCTGTAAAATACTCGTTTGGACGAGGTCTCCCGAACACATCGTAAGCTAAACCGGTGCTGACGAATAACCAGCCCGCAATGAATAGGGAAGGTATAGTAATGCTATGAATGACCCAATATCGAATACTGGTAATAATATCAGCAAAAGAATGTTCTCCTGTGCTTCCAGACATACTGAAATCCATATATTCTCGTAGGGAATCGATTCTGTAAAAGATGAATCAGTAAATTAAAATTAACTAAGATTGCATCTTTGTGAGATCGTCAATAAAGTACCAAGGGTATTTTTAGATTTGTGAAATCAGAAAATCAAAGGATTAAGCCTAGGAAATTTTTCAGGAAATTATGAAATATTAAATCAGTAAATTAATTAAGGTTCAAACAATTAAAAACCAGATCTAGAACTCTAAACTTTTGGTAAAATAAATCAGTTCTCACTGCAATTATTATCTAGATTTAAAACCAGCAAATCCAAATCTCTTTGTAAAGTTCTAAGTTAAAAATCAGCTTTAAGAACAAGTTTAGATAAGTTCACAAAATTATTAATTCAAATCTCTTTGTAATAAAATTTTTTTGCTCATCAATGGTTTAATTAGGAAAACAATTATATTTTCATATCAATTTATTTCCCTATGATAACAATTCTAGGTGATCAATCAAGAATTATTGTGAAGAACAACCAAAGATGAAGATCATAAAAGATTAAGAACCCTAAAAATCTCAGATCTAATAAATCATAAAAACTCTATGAAAAACCCTAAACCTAACAAGCAAATTACTCAGACATGTTTAATGAAGAATAAATCATAATTCTGAATAACATGCAATAGATTATTGAATAGTAAAAAGAGGGAGTTTAGAAATCTTCTCTCTACAAAGAATTCAGATACGTCTCTCTCAAAAGCTCTCAATAATCTCTCTCTCAAAAACTGCTAGAAAATAACTTGTAGGTTTCTAAAACCCAAAAATAAAATATATACATCCTAAAACACGTCCAGGGACTTATGATGCAATTGTGGAAAACTTCGGGTAAAATTGTAAAACTTCCAATTCTTGCTCTCTCTCGTTAGATAAAACAAGGTGTCGACCGACACCAAGGCGGTGTCGATCGACACCATCGCTCTGTTTCGATTCCAAATTCGTTTCCTCCGGGTTAAATGCTCCAAAATGTCCAAATTGCTCCATTTCGCTCCATCCGTGCCAAAATCCTAGAAAACTTGTAATAACACAAAAACAACCTAGAAAACAAATCAAAAGACTCAAAAACCACACTTATATCATGGTTAAAAACCGTAAAAACGATGATATATCACAAACCAAAGAAAAGAAGGATAACAACACGAGGTCTAATGACACACTATATGGACGATGGTTCTACTTCTATGTGAATGCGATACTTGTTCTTTTTGTATAATCCCTATATGAATGTGATTTTTCAATTGATTATGATTCCGTTAGAAAATAACTTATAGGTCCGCTGTTAAAGATGGTTTTATATGAATGGAATATTTGTTCTTTTGTATAATCACAATATGGACGTGATACTTCAATTAATATCTTATATAATATCACAAGGTTTTTTCTAATTTTGCCTATCGATACGACATTTAGCGTTCTATTTTTGCGACATGTGTACTTGACATTAATTTCAAGTTTGATCCTTTAAATTTACATTTATTTATTTAGAAAAATGTTAATTTCTTTTATCTTCCTCTACCAAATATTTAATTATTTTGGATTTGTATTATCTAGTGTTATTTCATAGCAATATTCAAAATATATTCTTTACTAATTTTTTTATCACAACCGTAATTTTATTAATTAACTATTTTTATCGGTTTCACATGTCAATATGTACTATATATCAAACTATAATAAACTAGATTTCTGATAAATTGTCATTTGGCACCACTCTATTTTTTTAATGTGTCATTTTTTTTTTCAATTTTAATGAAATCAAAGACACATTATTGCTAATCTAAAACTAAATTGTCTACACACATTTTTTAATTTGAGACATTTTATTTATTCAGTTTCTTTAGGTTACATTTACTTAACTCAATCAATTACCTCGAAGACATTATAGGTGGACATTTTCTTTTGTTCAAACTGTTCATGTTGCAATAATGCATATCACAAAATTAATTACAATTAATATGCTTTATAATTGTATTTATTGCCATGAATGTGTTTACTCAGAATAATGTGTCAATAGAATTCTTTAAAAACTTCATAAAATGTTTAGTGTATTAAATAAGATCTAATGCTCACATGACTAATAATGAAAAAACGATTATATGTCTTTCTTTTCCCATCATTTCTCATGGTATTTTATTTTATTTTTTATTATGAAGTTTTTTTTAAATGATGTCTTGTAGTATGATGATTAACAGATTAATAAATCGATGACTATTTGAAGAAATCATATACAAAGCTATGTCAATATATATATTTTTTTTGTATCAAAGTCTTGTCAATATTTATTAGCTTCTTTCAAAGGATTATATTTTATGATAGTCATGATTTAAAGTTTTTGCATTGGTTTGGTTTGTAATGTGTGTGTTTTTTTTTACTTTCAAACTGTAGTTGGAAGCCTTTAGTGATGAAGATGAGTCCAATGCACGACTCATCACAATCTCTTTGGCTTTGAACATTCAAAGATATATTATAGTTGTATGTCCTTAGATTTCTCTCTTAAATCTTCTGGTCTTCAACTAAAATATATTTCTAAGTTTATGTTTCGTAAAATTGTTTTGTCTATGTACTTATATTTTTTAATCTGATAAGTAAAAGGCTTACCTTAGCAAGGGGCTTAACAGCAACTGAACCGCTCTGTTTTAACTATAAAGAATCTCGTCAACATTTAACGCTAATGGCAGGTGTAGATAGAACATAAAAATACAGTAACAGAATTACAAACGGGCAGATTGACAAGACTATAGAAAAAATAACATTAATTTCGATTTTAAGTCATTCTGTTTTACATTTCATTCTGAAAGCAATCTGTTTTACATCACATAGAAAACCATTTCATTCAGGTGTAGATAGACAACCAAACACCGTATTTGGAACGGATCCATTTGGAACACAGAAACAAAACAGATCTCGATCCAACAGGTGTAAGAAAAATGAAAATGGCTTACTTTTCTATCTCGGCTCGGATCTACACAGGGAAGGTTGAACCTTTGTAGAGTTCACCTAACAAATAAAAAGGAAACCACATTAAAAAAAACAGCAACCCGACGGCTCGGATACAATCTAGATCGGATGAAGAGTAAGAGAAACAAACGAACGCTTACCTGGAATCTCTCGTTTCATATCTGAATCTGGAGATTGAGAGACCTTCCTTACATCATAGAAAGAAACCAAAAAGGTTGAACCTTTGGAGCGTTTCTCTTGCAAATAAAAATGAAATCACATTAAAAAGCAAACCGACGGCTCGTATACAATCTAGATCGGAAGAAGAGTACGAAAAGTAAAAGAACAAACAACGCTTACCGATAAGAAGAAGAATCTCTTGGTTTCTTTTAGGGACTCCAAATTTTTGGTCTTTAAAGTTTGTCTTTTTTTAAAACGTTTTGTGTTTTATCAAAAAACACGAAACAAACACAAACACAAGAGAGTGGAACATTCTTCTGTTAAAACAGAGGATAGAAACAGAGCATAAGAGAGTGTGAGAGAGCTCAAAGAGTGGACGAGGTCCCAAATGTCAACACATCATGTTTACTTTTCTTATATAGATTTTAGTCAAAACTTTATGTGAATTGTCCAAAAAAAAAAAGAGACAAAACTAAGGCTATATTTGGAGATCTAATAACACACTGCCTATAATAATTGACAACAACACTAACTAATACTCATAATCCGTGCCTCATTGTTTGATGTCAAGTGTCAAAAAGAGTCTTCACAATTTCAACGAATATGATTAAGATGAGAAAATGGCTCTGGAGCTACCTTTGGAACAGCTTTCTTGACGGTCCCTGGTACTCCAAAAACATTCCAAATCCTGAGAGTCTCGTCTGCTGCTACTGAAGCCACGGATGGGTGCCATATAAAGAACTCTTGATGTATGACCAGTGAGTTCAGCCATTTTCACCATCGATGGGTACTTCCAAAGTGTAAGCTGATTCTGTGTATACCCATGTGAGCTAAGCAATTCTCTTTCGTTTTTGCTCCATAGCAGTGAAGAAACTTGAGAGCCGGTGTCAACTGAATTCAAGCAAGCCCCAGTGAGTGTATTCCAGAACTTAATCGTCGGATCTCTGCCACCACCACCAGTTGCAAGCAAACTCGATTGGAAAGGGCACCACGCGAGAGCTTTCACAGCAGCTCTATGTTCCTCAAACCTATGCAGCCATTGCCTAGTTGAGTTGGAGGAGGAGGAGGACAAGGAACGATCCCATACGTGTACCACATTGTCGTTACCCCCACTTGCTAGTTGCTGTCCTGATCCTGACCACTTGAGACCACAAACCTCATCAGTGTGACCCACGTAAGTTGCCACAATGGGTGATCTCATCCGCACATCATTGTTGATGACCCGTCCGTCCATTCCTCCAGTTGTTAGAATGTGATTGTTCCATGCCAATGATCCTACTCTTGACTGGTGACCCCCTTTCAATGTTCTTATCAGTCTACGATCAGAAGAATCCCACAGCTGCACTTGAGAGTTGTGAAGACCAACTGCAAGAGATTTACCATCTTGCGTTCACTTAACACTTGTGACAGGTGCCTCCTCTTCATCAACGGTCACAAGCTCAGATGTAAGATCAGTGGATGCATTCTGCAAGTAAACAATGTCTCCCAAAGCCACGACTAGAACATTAGCACTGCTCCAGTCCAACAAGTTAAGGTAGAAGTCATCGGCTAAGTCAGGTAGGTCTAAGGTTCTCTCACTAGTCTGACGAATGTATCTACAAGGCTTTACGGATCTAGGTTCTTGTTGGTGAGGATCAGAAGAAGCAGAGTGAATACTACTAGAAAGCAGAGCTTGAGGTTTGTCTCTGAAAGCGAGAATCCGGTCATATTCATCGTTTCAGCTAATCGTTCTATGTAGGCTTTTCTTGATGGTGAAGTTACTTCAGCCTTAAGTTTTCTTCCTTCAGTTAGAGCGTAATGAGCGTAGTCAAAGTCCATCGCAGACCTATTTGGTATAAACCTATCAAAATTTCCCTTGGATCGCTTCCTGGGGAGAAAGTGCTCTTGAGTTGAACACCAACCTGTTATATTCGTCATTACCAAACACACTCAAAAGAAACGAAATTAGAGACGTAATCAAACAAAGCCTGCAAAGACAGAAGCGTTAGTCAATTCGAACACAAAGAGAAGAGTTGAGTTGAGTTTCGTCGATGAGAGACTAATCAAACAAAGCCTGCAGAGAAAGAAGCGTTAGTCAACTCGAACACAAAGAGAAAAGTTGAGTTTCGTCGATGGGAGATAACCAAATAAAGCATGCAGATAAAGAAGCGTTAGTCAATTAGAACACAAAGAGAGAAGAGTTTAGTTTCGTCGATGAGAGACTAATCAAATAAAGCCCGCAAAGAAAGAAGCGTAAGTCAATTCCAACACAGAGACAAGAGTTTAGTTTCGTCGCTGATAGACAAAAGAGATTAATCAATCAAATAAAGCCTGCAAAGACAGAAGTGTTAGTGAATTTGAACACAAAAGAGAGAGAAGAGTTTCATCGCTGATTAATGTGAGATGACAATCGAGAGAGCTAATGATGGAGAGCGATTTAGGGTTTCTTTTGTTTTCTCTGATCAATTATATATAGAGACTGATATATATATATATATATATATATATATATATACACTACAACGGTTTAGATTGATATAGTAAAATAGAAACAAACGAGAAAAGGAAAATTACAATTACAACGGTTAGATTAATAAACATTGCTACCTACTGAAGGCACTCCTCCTGCATTTGCACAGTTGTATATATTTGATACTGAAAATGAAATAAGCAACAGAACAGCAGCTTTCAGGTAATAATGCTAACTAAATCTTAAAAGTGGATCTATATTATGAATCTTATTTGACTTTGAATTTTCACGACAAGTACTAATGTTTTGAATCAACTATCCACTTTCTATAATTGTGTAGTTCTAAACGAAGAACACCTACGACAGAATCCAGAACACTAAGAGCTGATATTGTCGAAGCAATTAAATCTATGCTAGATGAGTGCAATCCATACATTAAGATACTCCGAACTGCAAGGGATCGTTTCGGTGATTCATTAGAAACATCAGATGTTAAGATTGTATTGATTTCTGGGCGTGAAGTTCATGACAAGACATATACGCTCCCAACAAGTTCTGAAGTTGCTGCATTATTTGTTGGAGATTTTGACACTGAATTGGATGGTAGAGATATTGTTGTGGAAACAAAGAGTAAGCAATTGGCAAGGATAAGTGAGCTTCACCCTGCATACCTTCCTTTACAGTATCCTCTTTTATTTCCATATGGAGAAGACGGTTATCATATTGATCTGCATCTTAAGAAGGCGACCACAACATCGAGAAATCCACGGTTTCGACTAAGCATGCGAGAGTTTTTTGCTTATAAAATCATTGAGCGTCATGGTCAGTTTAATCCTCTTCTGCATTCTGGGAAACTCTTTCAGCAGTTTTTGGTTGATGGATTTACAATGATCGAAGCTGAAAGAATAGGATATCTTAGACTAAACCAAAAGTTATTGTGGGCAGGTAAGTACAACAATGTTGCAACTTCTGCAGCAAGTGGAAATCAAGATGCTGATAAGTGTGGAAAGCGAATTCTCTTACCATCAACTTTTGTGGGAGGTCAACGATATATGCAAGAAAAATACAGGGACGCAATGGCAGTTTGTCAAAACATTGGCTACCCGAGTTTGTTCATTACATTCACTTGCAATCCTAAATGGCCAGAGATTACAAGACACCTACAAGCAAGGGCCCTAAAAACAGAAGACAGGGCTGACGTGATCTCCCGAATATTCAAGATGAAGTTAGATAATCTCATCTTTGACATTCATAACAAAAACCTTTTTGGTCCATCAATCGCAGGTTACCTACATATAATTCTTAAGTTTTTAACTGATTATGTTCACATATTTATGTTTTTCCTCATCCATCTCCTTTTCTATTTTTTAAAAACAGTGATATATACAATCGAATTTCAAAAAAGAGGTCTCCCTCATGCTCATATTTTGTTGTGGCTAAAGCGTGGGTCAAAACTGGCTACTACAAAGGATATCGACGAAGTCATATATGCTGAAATCCCTGATGAAGCTACTAACCCTGTCCTTCATGGAATAGTTAAAGAACTAATGATTCATGGTCCATGTGGGTTAGTAAACCCACGTTCACCGTGCATGGAAAAAAGAAAATGCACCAAAAAATTCCCAAAAGAATTCTGCAAAGAGACATATATCAACAAGGATGGTTACCCAGTGTACAGGAGAAGAGAAGATGGGCGAACTGTGGAAAAAATGGAATTTTCATAGATAATCGGTTTGTAATTCCTTACAACCCTTATCTGCTTCTAAAGTACCATGCGCATATAAATGTAGAATGGTGCAACCAGACCAGAGCAATCAAATATTTATTCAAATATATAAACTAAGGTAACGACAGGGTTACAGCAGCATCAATTGAGTCAGTGACCACAACAAATGACGTGGAAGGTACCGTAAAGGTTATAGACGAAATAAAGGAATACTATGATTGCAGGTAATTTGTTTAACCTTACTATTTTTTTAGCTACGTCTTTTTTTAGTTAGCCTAAATCACTAACATAAGTCTTAATTATATGTTCTCTTTAAAAGGTATGTATCGCCTCTTGAAGCAACATGGAGAATGTGGGGTTTTGACCTTCATCACAGCAGCACAACTGTGCAAAGATTGTCATTTCATTTAGAAGGGGAGCAAAATGTAACAATGGAGGATAATGATGATGTTGATGATGTTTTGAACCGTCTGGGGAATCATACATCACAACTTTTAGAGTGGATGAAAATGAACCAACACAACACGGAAGCACAACAACTAACTTACATTGAATTTCCTAAACACTTTGTTTGGAACCGAACCAAAAAAAGAATGGACAAAGCGTAAACGAAATTCAGCTGTTGGTCGGATGCATTTTATCTCACCATCTGCTGGTGATGAGTTTTACATGAGAATCCTGCTTGCGGTGATCAAAGGTGCAATCAACTTTGAGGATTTACGTACTTTTGATGGTATTTTGTATCCAATGTATCAAGATGCATGTGCAGCTCTTGGTCTCCTTGAAGATGACCAATTATATATTGATAGAATCGCAGAAGCCAGCCAATGGGGATCAGCTAAGTACATGCGTCAACTATTTGTGAGGCTCCTAAACTCAGATAGTTTCTCATCACCTAATCATGTTTGGTTAAAAACATGGCATTTGCTTGCAGAAGACATTTTAGATATGCAGAGAAGAATTCAGGAAAAACCAGGTTAGAAAAATTTATCTTCATGTATAAATTAAAAAAAAAAAAAAAAATTGATCACTAACATTGATTTTGAAAACTCATATGTCTGGAAATGAGCAAATATCAGTTAAAAAATCAAGCTTTGCTTGAAATTTAAAAGCTTTTACAGTCCAACGGAAGTAGCCTCAAAACTTATTCTTCACTTCCATTTCCTGTAAACACCAATATCCCATCTTCAGCAAACAGATTGATTACAGAAGAGTTGTATTACGACAGAGACAAGGCTGCTTCAGACCATCAAAAGATGCTTCCAAGTCTAACAGATGAACAAAGGAATGTGTATGATAGTATATTGGCTTCAGTAGAATCAAATTGTGGAGGTGTATATTTTGTTTATGGATTTGGAGGTACGGGAAAGACTTTTCTTTGGAAGACTTTGTCATCATATATCCGTTCGAAAGGAAAAATTGTGATCATTGTTGCGTCGAGTGGAATGGCAGCTTTATTATTGGAAGGAGGAAGAAGTGCTCATTAACGGTTCGCAATACCAATACAGCTACACAAAATTTCAACATGTCATATTGCTGCTAATAGTGATCTAGCTGGATTGCTATTGGAATCTACGTTGATTATCTGGGACGAGGCACCAATGTTGCATAAACATTGTTTTGAATCTTTTGATCGAAGTATGAGAGATATAGCAAGAGCAGCTAATGTTATTAATGCTGATAATCCATTTTGTGGGAAAACAATAGTTTTTGGTGGTGATTTTCGACAAGTGCTACCAGTTATTGCTAAAGGGAGTAGATGGCAAATTGTTCAAGCTTCTCTAACCTCTTCATCATTATAGCGATTTTGCTCTGTTCTTCGTCTGACAAAAAACATGCGTCTAACTATTGATTCGGATCCTGCTGAGACTAAATCCATCAAAGAATTCTCAGAATGGATTCTAAAGTTAGGAGATGGAAAGCTTTCAGAACCAAATCATGGTGAAGCTGTGCTCGATATTCCAGGTGACATGCTTCTTTTGGATAATCTTGACCCTATAGATTCAATCACGAATGCCATATATCCATCTTTGATTGAAAATCTGGAAGATGTGAATTTTTTCAAGGGTCGGGCTATCTTATGTCCTACCAATGAGGTTGTTCAGGAGATCAACAATCATATAATGGATATTCTACCAGGAGAAACCAAGGAATATTTTAGTTGTGACAGAATATGCCCAACGTAGTATGAAACTTACAGTTAGATAAATGTAAAGCAATGTAAGTTTGTAGGTCCAATAATTTGTGTTATATTAAAAACAATAATATAAATAAGTAGAAAAATATGTATTACCTATATATGAGTAATCGTTATCTGATTTGTTGAAAAATCTCCTTAAAAACAACATTTGTTGTTTTTGTATCTCTGTTCCCATCCTCATCAACAATTAGGATCTTTAGACCCCTTCTGCTTTTGACTCTTGACATGGCAACGTACAGTTGGCCGTGAGTAAACACCGGTCTTGGCAAATAGATCCCAACGTGAGATAAACTCTGACCTTGGCTCTTGTTTATTGTCATTCCAAAGCATGGAGAAATAGGAAACTGAATACGGCGAAATCGAAAAGGCAACTTCACATCTGTAGGTGTAAGTGCCATGCATGGGATATTAACTCTCTCTTCATCATTGTCACCGTCGTCGTTTAGGCCGATAACTCTTGCTTCAATGACATGTTCTCCCAACTTTGTTATCTGCAATCTGGTCCCATTACACAATCCATTTTTTTGGTCAATGTTTTTTAAGAGCATAATCAGAACTCCTATCTTCAACTTGAGGACATGGTTTGGCAATCCCGAACATTTGATTGAGTTTAGGAATTCAATGGAGACATTCCCGTCTCTGATAGTTGATGCCCAACCGATGCTTCTACAACTGATTTAACTTTTATTATATAGGAGATGAGATTAGTTATGATATGAAAAAAAAGAAAACCGTAGAGAAAGGTGGGAAGGTGGGAAGATATATGTTGAGTTCGAACAAACCAAAATATTAGATTGTGTTTCTTTAATTAATTATTTTTTAAAAAATATGTGTTAAATTGTTTTCGTTTTCTTTCTTTGATCGACAATCATTTTTTGTTTTATATTTTTTTTTTAAAATTATTTGGTTTTGCTGACATGTCACAATTTTATTGGTACAGTGACTTGTGCTTTATAAGATAAAAGGATCTTATTGTATTTTAGCTTTTGCAATGTTAAAACAACTCAAATTTGAAATTCCAGTTTCATGAAAAGTAAGATCATACTGAATGTCGTACTCTTTAGTGTCAAATGTATATATTTTTCAAAATTTTATTTAATATTAATGATGTAATGATCATGTTTTAGTCACATCAAAGAAGGTGTTTAATTTAATACATGCCCAAAACTCTTTGTTATGTGCCGCGTTTTTAACGCCTTGCTAATTCAATTGTGGGATTTTTGAGATAAAAATTTAATTAAGAAACCAAAAACAAAAAAAACCTATAACCAAAATCCCGTAATATTATGACACTAACACCACTACGTACAAACAAAGATCATGGACAGATTTATTCTCCTATATAACTCCAGGTTAGTTGTACTTACAGTATTCTTAAATCTTCTCATCATTCTTCATTTCTTCTCCTTCTTTCACTTCTCTGGGTAAGATATTCACCCGCTTCATAACATCTGTTCAAGTTATTGAATCAATTAGTTTCTCCTTTTTTATTATATTCTGTTATCTTTGCTTAACACAGTTTATTAATTATAATCTTTTTTTTTCAGTTCCAAGATGTCTCTCTATAACTCTCATGGTTCTCAACTTTTGGAGTGGATGAACATGAACACACACAACACATAAGCAAAACAGCTGACTTACATTGAGTTTCCTAAACACTTTGTTTGGAACAGAATTACTAAAACGTGGACCAGGCGTAAAAGAATTTCAGGTATTACTCAGATGCAATTTAGTTCAACAGCTATTGGTGAGCAGTTTTACATGAGAATCCTTTTAACACATAGAAGAGGTGCAACGAGTTTTCAAGATTTACGTACTGTTGATGGCATTTTGTATCCTACGTTTAGAGATGCATTTTCTGCTCTAGATGTCCTTCAATAAGTAGAATAATATATCGATGCAATCCTATTTTCTATTTCAAGAACACAGTTGCTATGTTTTATTTGTTTCTGTTTAATGTTTCACATTTCCTAAAATATGACTCTTACTCTAAATTATTTGCTACTTTTATAAAAGTTAAATAAAGCAACGATAAGTACCTTAGAGATGGAACAAAGCTGCAATAATGTCAATGGCATGTCTATTCCAATATCAACTGCATCCACTGAAATGTTTAAGTTTCAATCCCAATAGCCAGTAATCTTTTATAAAAAGAGATATAAGAAGGACAAGAGAAAATTGAACCATTTTGTCATACTTTTGGTTCACAATTTGTCAAAAATTCACATAACTAAAAACAAGAAATAGATAGACTTAGCAATAAAACAAATTGACTAAAAGATTTTGATCCCAAACAGAAGGTAAGTAAAGAAACCGAAGAAAATCTCAGCTGTAATCAGAGAATGAATAGGTGAATAAAATTTGTCAAATCGGTTGTCATCTAATAAACCAAATGGAGTATACAATAGAATTGAGATTACAGAGAACAGTCATAGATCAGAATAATTGATAACTATACAAATTGAAGGAAACAGAGAAGAGTTGAATATGGAAGAAGATATACCCATCACGTGGAGGAGAGTCGCAAATACAATAGGAGTCTGATATTCCTCAACTCAATTACTCCGTTGTCAAATTTGAGGTTTTGAGGCTCATTTGGTATTGTTTGCAAAGGTTTGTCGATTATATGTGCAGCTCATGTATTCCATATACACAAAAGAGGTATGGCGAAAGAACGGTGGTGAAATAGAGAGGATGGTCTGGGAGGCGGTGGCTCACATCGCAATTTGGAGGCTAAGAATGGTGCCGACAAAGGATAAGAGATTTCTACATTATCTCCTTTTTTATGTATATTTTTTTAAATCATCTCCTTTCCTTTTATTTAATTTAACTGTCAAACTAAACGAGAATTCCAAAAAAAAAACAAACCGGAATAATTAGTTCCTTTACTTCAAATAATTATTGTAGCATTTTCATTAGTTGTTACTATTTAAGCAATCACACAAATATTCTCGTTATTTTATGGGGTCTCTTATTTTTCCTGTTTTATCTAATACAAAATGCCCTATTTCTCATTTTAACATCTTATAAAGGGTATCTTCAAATTTTTTTTTTATACTTTTAGTTTAGTTTTACATGATTATAAAAATTATATTTATATATTTTTTTTACATATAACTACATTTACTTTCAGGAGTAACATAAAAAATAGAAAAAATCAACCAAATTATATTGTAAAGTACTTACCAATATATTACTTTTAACAAATTAATGTTACTTTTAGTATTAACATCTAAAATGATATTATAATATCATATTATATTGTTAAAATTACTAAAAATAAATTGATAATATACAACTAAATTATATCGAAAAGATTACTAAAACTTCTATCATATTAAATTTTAAAAATAATAATTCTGTGCGTATACTACAACGGTTTAGATTGATATAGTAAAATAGAAACAAACGAGAAAAAGAAAATTACAATTACAACGGTTAGATTAATAAACGCTTATTATCATATCATATCATTTAACGAAGAGAAGATACCCTTCAAAAAACAAAAAGGAAATTAAACCTCAGATATGAAAATCTAATTCTATTGAAATTATAATTAAGTAAAGATATAGAAATCGAATTCTATATAATAACCTGAACCGTGTTGTGTTTTACCCTAATTCTCAAAGAGTTTTTTTTTATTCTCTCTTTGTCAAAAACAAAAAGCTTCTTCTTTTTCTCTCTGTAAACAAAGCTTCTTCTAGTTCTACAATGTTGACGAAGGACAAAACAACGAAATTGTTCTCGGTGAGAAACCGAAGATGTTTCAAGAAACAACCTAAGACAACAAATCTTGCTTTGAGAGAACAGACCATGTTTAAGAAAGCCTCTGAGCTTTCCATCCTTTGTGATGTCGAAGTCTGTGTTATATACTACAACCGTGACGGAGAACTCGTCAGGACATGGCCGGAAGATCAATCCAAGGTTCGAGACATGGCGGAGAGATTCAGCAAACTCAACGATAGAGAGAGACGCAAGAAAAGCACAAACCTTTCTTTCTTTCTGAATAAGAAGACCCTCAAAGACAAGAAGTCATCTTTTGATATCATGGACAACAAATTCTCTGAGAACGTCTTGGAGATGGAGGCTTCGTTAGAGAGTTCTATACGGGTGTTACAAGATAAGATTCTTCGGTTACAGAACCAGACGGAACCCGATCAGAACCCTGTGGTGTCTTCCGCCGGCTTCTTCACAACATTGATGAGCGGTGGTGTGTCAAAAACAGAGCAATACCTATCGACACCTTCATTGACTCAACAACATCAGAGCAAAGTTTCAGTCTTTCTCTATAACCATGACAACGGTAGCTTCTGCCAAATCCCTGACTCTGTTTCTACCTTTGACCCATCGACGAGTTCGGCTTCACTTGGGGTACAAGGAGGGTCTAACATCTTTGATCTTCCCATTCCCTTTTGGCCGATTTAGATTTAGGGTTTGTAAGAAGTCTGACAATTATTTTGTTATTATCCTTTGAATTGTATGTTTTGCTAAGTATGAATGTATCTTTTTTTCTCAAGTTTCTAACAAAGTCTTTGGCTTCTTCTACTCTTTTTTTTTTCTGAGTCTTAAATTTGAGTTTGATCAAACTAACTATATTATAAGGGTTTTTATGCAATAGAAATTGAATGTTAAATGTCCATAATTGATGCAGACAAGTAAACTAATTGAGTAATGGGACCTTGTTTCTGTGAAATCTTCTGTTCAATTTTACGAATGGATGTAATGGAGGAAGAGCTTTTCGAAAGAGAAGCATTATGCAATGAATGCGAAAAGTGTAGTGCAAGAGAAGAAGAGGATTGGATAAGCAAGTTACCTGAAACTTATGTCAGATGCTCTTGTTGCGGCTTCGGACAGATGATATTGTTAGAACTAGTTTTCTGTCCAAGAGGTGGCAAAACTCTGGTTTAACTTACCACAGTTTTGCAACTTGAAAATAGAACTCCTACCACAGTTTGCAATTTGTATTGTTTGCAAGACCACAGTTTTGAATGTGATGGTTAAGTGTATGAGTCTATCCTACCTGGTTAGCAATTTGTTCTATTTGAGGATGTTATGAAACGGAAGCTAGTGCTCTTGTTTTTGAACATGAAGGCACAGAGTTTTTGATTGATGCCCCTATGCTCTAGTATAGTTATATACTAATGGAAACTTCTTTGTCCTTATTTTATTTTTCATAACATATAAACCAAAATACACCATAAAAGGTTCATAACAGTTATACTTCTTTTTACTAATCAATAAATAAAAGTTCATATCGTATAAAAATAGTGTGCAAAAATGTGGATTGATATTGAACTTAGATATGATTAGCTTTTGTTGTTTGAAAGATTACTTAATTATTCACAATCACTATTTCAAGAGTAGAAACATTCAAACATAAAGAAAAGCTTTTCAGATGTTTTTTTTTCCTAATCCTATCTAATGGTGAGTGGTGACCATTTATTTTTCTTTCCTTTTTCGTCTTCAAGTTATTTATGTAATTTATGCAACTTTTTACCCAACCAAATGGAATCGACCCTAGGTTCTTGATTATCCACACTATAAGCCTCAGTAAAATTTGTTGTTTTGATTACTTCTTTCCTCTCTCATTATATGGAAAGATGATGCAATGAAAATTGTTGTCTGCGTCACCGCCATCATCTTGGGGTCTTGTTATATTTTCTGGTTGGAAAACACATGCGAATATGACAATGAAACAATATTTTCTCATAGTGGAATTCACTTTTATGACAAAGCTGAGAATGTTATTCCAAAACGGTGTGTCCCACAGATCTATTATTATTTCGAAGGTCCCAAAGTGAATATTATAAGAACAAAAGAAGTGGTTAAAACCTATGGACAGAGTTGTTAAATACAAATACAATGTTTCTTTTTCTTGGGTGAATGGGGTACTAGATCATCTTGGACCAGCGCTCTTACATACAGTGTTTCTTTTCACATTATCTCACATTGGAAAATGCTTGGATTCTAATAAATCATCTTGGACAGAGCTCTTCTGGATATTGCTAGTAGTTCAAATATTGTGGGTTTGACTGATAATTGTTAAAAATTTTGAGAAGAAAAGAAAAATAAAAATTAGAAGAATTGAAAATAATGAGAGATGAATTTTGTTTTTTGTTTGAATGCTAGTTAATGTGAATAAATCTATTGAAAGTAATTAAGAAGAATTGATACAAAATATTATTAAAATATTAATGATATAAACATTACTATTTTATTTGGGGAAGGCAAAAAAAACATTATAGGACAAATATAAAAAAGATGAAAAATATGAGGGTTAAAGTTTTTAAATTTTGACTGTTTAGTGTAAATCAATGTACTGGATCTTAGGCCTTATTTGTTAAAGCCCATTAAGCCCATAAAGCAAGAACTCAAAAGTGGATAGGATTTTTTTCCCCGGAGACGACTATCCTGTGAACTCGCCTTCAGCTTTCTTCACTCACCTTCTTCCTTCACAGTGAGAATCAATGGCGTCTTCTACTCTATCAACCCTTTGCAGCTCAACTTCCTCTTCTCTACATCCCAACTCTAAGCTCTCACATTCTCTTTCAGCTAAATTATCCTCTAAAGCAAATGTTTCGGTTCAGTTTCTGGGAAAGAAACAGTCTCCACTTCTCTCTTCATCCCCGAGGTTTCTCACTGTTATCGCCATGGCTCCACCTAAACCCGGAGGCAAAGCTAAAAAAGGTTCAATCTTTTCACTACGCATCTCCTTAAAACCTAGAAATTCTCTTACTTTCTTGGCTTAATCGGCGTTATTGGGTTGGGAATTTTTGCAGTTGTTGGGGTTATTAAACTTGCTTTAGAGGCGGGGAAGGCAACTCCGGCACCACCGGTTGGTCCGGCGCTTGGTTCGAAGGGAGTCAACATTATGGCTTTTTGCAAGGATTACAATGCAAGAACCGCTGATAAAGCTGGTTATATCATTCCTGTCGAAATCACTGTCTTTGATGTGAGTTTATGCTCTTTTAATACCATCTTTAAAGTTTGATTAAGCTAGAGAAGAGTAGCATTGTGGTAATTTGTCATCAAAACTGGGTTTTCAAGTGTTGTAACATTTGATTGAGTGGCTTTAGAATGGGGATGTGTCTCTGATTTATTAGCTCTATGAGATCGTTTCATGGAGTTTATATGTATGGTTGCAGGATAAGAGCTTCACGTTTATCCTCAAAACCCCACCTGCTTCGGTTTTGTTGCTTAAGGCTGCAGGTATTCTTTTAATGTGTGTTGTGACTTGTGGACCAATGATTGTGCATTTTGATAAATAGGTCTGCCTCTGTAGAAATGATTATATGTCGTGGTTGAATATTATCTTGCGTTTTGCAAAGCTTAATAGTTTGAGTTTTTTTAGATTACATTCCTTCTGCTCCTTTGTCAACTATAGAGAGAGATTCTAATTTATAGCATGGTACAAGAACAAAATCATTCATACTTGTGATGTTGTCCTCTCAATATAGAATCAATTTAACTTGAGGTGTGCTAGCTACACTAGTTCAATTTTTTGTTTCGAGTTTCCATCAGATCATTACTTAAGCTTCTACTCAAAGATATAATTATTGGAAAGATTATCATGTTTGTGATGCAGGTTTCTGAATATATCATGTATGAGATGATGTGGCATCTCTAGTCTATTTATTTGGTGTCTCTTACTGGGAGTTTTGTGATGTTTGACATTTGTTGAGTTGTGGAAATAGGTGTTGAGAAGGGATCAAAAGATCCACAGCAAGATAAAGTTGGGGTGATCACAATCGATCAGCTACGCACAATTGCAGCAGAGAAGCTGCCTGACCTGAACTGCACGACTATTGAATCCGCTATGAGAATCATTGCAGGAACTGCAGCTAACATGGGGATAGACATTGACCCTCCGGTTCTTGAACCCAAAAAGAAAGCAGTTTTGTTGTAAAAGCCTGCATGGTAGTCTCTATTCGATAATGCCTTACTCCTTTCAAAATGTAATTTCCAACATGATGCTTAAGAGAGTTCGATATAATGATGATTATTTTGCATAAATCAGTGTCTTGGTGCAACATGTGTATGTGTATCTGTATTTGTTATCAAAAATGAAATTAGCAGGTGCAACATTTGAAAAGCATGAATGTTTACAGTCTCAAGAATTGGTAAGGCATGTAAAGATTGTGATGACTAATTGTATAGGAAACAAATCAACGAGAAGGGATTATATAATGGCAATGACCTTCATGTAAAGAGATTATTGTTTCCCTCTAGTCTCTAGGCAAACCAAAGTTTCTTCTACATTCAATCTTGATGAGCAGCATATGCAAGAATTGTGAGACTGATGGCTTTTATGCCACCAACAACTTCAACTGCCATGAAGATTAGCCAGAAGATTACGGCGGTTGAGGGTTTCTTCGTAGAGGTTGATCGATCTTTAATGTCGTGAATACAAAGACTGTTCAATGTCCAAGAAGAAACCTGAGCCGCCATGATCATTGGTCTGTGTCTCTTTAGCAGATGAAGTTAGTTGTGGTTATAAAGCCAACAGCTTTGTCATTCTCACATATGCGTCCCATATCCTTCCTTACTCTGAGCGCTCCGTTTGGCATATTCTGCAATTACTTCATATTTCAATACTTATAAACCTTAGAAGAATCAAGATATTATTTCATTTTGTCTCAGCTATAAACGGCTACGGATTTTATCGTTTTAACTTCTTGTATTTTTTTATTTGTCTACATACCATTTGATGAGTATAAAAAAAACTTGTGGATTTTACGATGCAGAGGATATTGAGGATCATTTCATGTTCAAGAAGAAGCTCTAAGATATTGAGGATCGCTTGTAGCACGGTCTATACGACATGGATGAAGGCATACTAGGTTAGAGTGATTAATATGTCAAGCTTTGCGACTAAAATCATCACCAAAAGGTTTCTTTCAGTGTACGTTGGGAGAAAACCAAAAGAAGAAGCAGAGTTACATTGACATTGTGCCAATTCTTTACTTTTGAACCAGCCTTTCTTTCAAACTCTTCTCAAAAACGCCAGAAGAAGAGTTTGGATTTAATCATCAGATGGGTGGCTTCACAATCCGTAGATATTTATTCTCACAGTAAATTTCCACATGCCATATCAGAACTCTAATGCTAAACCAAGAAGCATACTTGCCGTTTGGTGAGTTAACGATGTAGCTTGGACTGAAAGAAACATCAATGATTAAAAGTATAAGAGATGGAAATTGAATCCAAAAACCAATGAAACAATAAAGCCAATGCTTTTTGGAAACACCAATGAACAGTTGTTGACTATTGTAATAGTCTTTACAATTTTGTATTCAACGAACTCGTTGCTGATGCTTGGTGCTGTTAATTTCTTTGGGATTGTTTTCACTCTTTTGGTTCCTGAATCTAAAGGGAAGTGTCTTGACTCTTGAAGAGATTTCGAGAGAAGAAGAGGCGGTGGTAATGTGGCGGAGATGACTGTTCCGGTTTGATTTTTTTGGCATATGTATTTTGTAATATATGAAGTCCATTGAATAAAGATTTCTAGCTACTATAGAACACCATTGATCTTTCTGGAAACACAAATCATGAACATTGGTCTGTTGTTTAAGGCATCGGTTGTACCCAAACTTATCGAACAATGCCTTCACAAGTCAGCCATATTCCTCTGTTTTTGTCCAATGGTAAGGCGCTGTCAAGAAACCAACTCTCAGGGACTATTCTAAAGGACTCCCTTGAAGGGAATAGAGGGCTTTTGTGGTCTTCCTCTTGAGGAAAGTTTTCTTGTAATGAACAAGTTCCTGTAACTTTGTCTGATAACAATGGAAATTTTAGTATTGTCTCTCAACTACACATCATCAAACTGCAATTTCAATGTTATATATATAAACAGAAGAAAAACACACTCCAAGTTGAACCATACAAAGAGAAATAGTGAAATATCCTTATTACATATTCCCAACTCACAGCTTTTGAGTAATGGAATTTAAGTGGTGACTACACTAGTCTAATTTACCAAAAGAATAAACAACCAAAGCTGTCAAGTCACAAGTCTACTAATATATCTGACCCTTGTCTTTTTGCTAATGACACTATCCTTGAGTTTTACACACATATCAGTGTTGTTGATCCTTAATGTTCAAGGCTGGACAGTGTTTAAGGTTTTGAGAATCGTCTTTCAAAGGTGCCTGCTTCTTCTTCATCTGGAGAGTTGTTCTAGATGTTGGTAAAACAGACTTGCAAGCGCCAGGCTTTTGCTTAATCTTTCCTGTTTCATGAGCCTTCGATCTAGGGTTTTCAGAAAGTTTCATTGGTAGAGGAGATCTCGCTGCAATAGACTTATTGCAATCTTCTTCAGGCTTGTGTTGAATCTCTCCCGTTTCAAGAGGCTTAGATCTCTGATCATCTGTCTTGTCCAATACTTGAACAGAAGCATCAGGCTTGTGTTGTTTTAGATGAATCTTGGTTGGGATAGATGATATGGTAGTATTGTTGTCCCTCAAGTCAGATAATTTCACCAGACGTCGACGTTTCTTTGCCTGAACTGAAAAGGACTTGCGATCACCATAGATTTGTTTAATCTCTGAGGTTTTTTCCTGAGACCTAGATCGAGGTTCGTTGCAAGTAGAAGAGTTTCGTCCGCTGGAGTAAAAAAGAGTCTTCATCCATGAGTTGAACAAGAGATTAGCTTCCATTCGCAACTTAGGGTTTTCGTGGTCTCTCAGACTCGCCAACGGAGGGATCGCATTGGAATGACAAAGATCTTTGACAGAGAGATTCAAGCTCTGCTTCATGTATCGTAGAATATCAAAGCAGCGATCATCATCATGTGAATTCGCAGCCCTAATTGCAGAATATGCCAAACGGTGAAGATCAGATGATCTCTCCTCCGTTGCAATCGCAATCTTCGTCATCATCTTCTTCAAGTGTTCTTTCTGTTGAACGCTACAAACGTTGTTTGCTAGGGTTATTAAAACTCACACAAATTTGGATATCGGATTGTGGGAAGATAGAGAGAGAGAGAGGCTTTAGTCGTGTTCGTGTTGTATATCAGATGATACCCACTCCAAATAATAAATAGACTTCCTTTTATCCCAAGAAACTTAACTCAGGTAGTCTTCAACCGACTCGTCGCTGAGACAATATTTCCTTTTTTCTTCTTGAGGATAAATTCGTCAGATAATGTATTTTAACGTTTAACAACATCATAATCAGACTAGGAGGAGTACTTAAACATACACAAAAATCTTTCGTTGTTGCTTCATTAATTGCAGTTGTCAAGTTAATTTCCAATTTTTAAAAACTGGGTTATATTGTAATTTGATAATTGTTTGGGGAGATTTTTAGAATATAGTAGAAACACATGGGTATCACTGATATATAGTGAAACTTTTGCTGTGTTTTTTTTTCGTTGTTGTTGGAGAGAGATACACTGAAAAATCTGTGGACCTTTGATCAATGGGCGAGTCAATTCTATTCTTTTCAGTTCAATGGCGGATACTGGCACCGCTCATCATCGCTTTACTTTATGTATATTCCGATTTGTCTCGGGAAGTTTCTTTAAACCGTTCAACGTTAGCTACGACCACCGGCAAGAGGCGTATGCTCGTCTCCGCTGGAATTCACACTACCCTCGAGCCAGTCCTCAAGTAACTAATCTCTTTCACGGAACTTTATAAATTTCTATTGGGCTGAGTATTGTATATTGGGCTGAGTATTGTAGTAGATCGAATAACCGACTTTGTATAGTAGCTTGGTCAGCACGTCTAGGGTTTATCAAAGTTATCGAATCTTGTATATAAACACCGCAAGGCACCCGTGAATAACACACACAACATTCATTTAATCTTTACATGGTATCAGAGCATAGATCCTTTTAACTGATCTAGACTTCTAAATTTCTTTGAGTTTTTCGTTTCCACTAGTTTCTTCTTTCTGTTTCGTTTCTTGTTTGGAAGTTTCGAAAGTTTCTTTTTCGTACGATGGGGGACGACACTAAGAAGATTGTCGAAACCGGCATGACCGGTGATAAAGGTGTTGCTGTGTCACCTTACTTTGTGTTTGCTTCTGATAATCCAGGGGCGCTGATCACCTCGGTGCAACTGAAGGGTGATAATTATAACGAGTGGGTTACGGAGATGTTGAATGCTTTGTAAGCGAAGAGAAAAACGGGTTTCATTGACGGGACTCTGAAAAAGCCGTGTGAGGGACATGCGGATCTCGAATCATGGTTGAGTGTGAACTCAATGATAGTAGGGTGGTTGAGGACATCTATTGAGCCTAAGGTAAGATCGACGGTGACGCTCATCAATGATGCCCACAAGTTGTGGGAAAATTTGAGGGAACGGTTCTCAGTTGGGAACAAGGTGTGTGTTCATCAGTTGATAGCTAAACTGGCGGCATGTAAACAAGATGGGCAAGCGGTGATTGACTATTATGGACGACTTGCTAAGATGTGGGAAGAACTCCAAACCTATCGACCTCTACCGACGTGTACCTGTGGAGCAGCAGCAGCGTATGAAAAGGAGAGAGACAAAGAACGAGTTCATCAGTTCGTGATGGGACTAGATGAGTCAAGGTTTGGGCATGTCGTGACTGCCATCATTGAAGCGGACGTGTTGCCGGATCTCGGAAAGGCGTATAGCAAAGTTATTCGAGAAGAAGATAGACTGAACTCAGCTAAAGCTCGTGAACAACAACATGAAGCTGTTGGGTTTGTGACTCGCCTAGAGCAAGGAAACGGTGAATCAAGTGGAACTCGACGTGAGTCTCGTGACGGAGGTAATTTTGGAGTCCAAGGCTCTAGTGGAAACAGAGGACGTGATAGACTCTGTTCTCACTGTGGTAGAGCTGGGCATGAAAAGAACTCTTGTTGGCAGATTGTGGGTTATCCTGAATGGTTTTCAGAGAGAGACGGTAGAGGAGGACGTGGTCAATCACGAGGAGGTGGTCGCGGTGGTTATTTTGGTGGTCGTGGAAGAGGTCAAGTGAATGTTGCGTACGTAAAAAGCCCAAATCCTAATGCAGTCTCCGCGGACCTCACTCCGGAACAAATGTTGCATGCACTCTCGCTTTCGCATCACATGACGGGAGATTTGACAAACTAATCGGTAAGAAATACGGAGATGTGATCCTTGATACAGGAGCTTTGCATCACATGACGGGAGATTTGTCGGTGCTTTCAAATCTCCAAAACACTTCTCCATATACCATTGGTTTTGCAGATGGAAGTGTGACATTGTCAAAACAAACGGGCGTGTTTTGTTTGTTAGATCTTATTAGTTTATATGATGTGTTATATGTACCTGATTTGAATTGCACATTAGTATCGGTTTCAAAGCTTTTGAAGCATTCTAACTGTTTTGCCTTTTTCACCGATGTGATGTGTGTTTTAAAGGACAGGTTTTCGAGGATGCTGATTGGAGCCGGGAAAGAACGTGATGGAGTTTATTATTTTACGGATGTGCAAGCTGCTCGTGTAAACAAGACAGTTCGGAAAGTTGATGGAGTTTTGTGGCATCAGCGGTTAGGACATCCTTCGTTTTCCGTTTTATCTACTATGCCTTTGTTTTCCGGTGTTTCTGTTTCTGCTAGTCCAAGTCCATGTGAGACATGTTTTCGGGCTAAGCAAACTAGAGAGATGTTTTCTGATAGTATTAATAAAACAAGCGAGTGTTTTTCCCTAATTCATGTTGATGTTTGGGGTCCGTATCGTATTAAAGCCTCCAATGGCGCAGCTTATTTTTTGACAATCTTGGATGATTTTCCCCGAAGTGTGTGGACCTTTTTGTTGTTAGAAAAATCATAGGTTAAGAGTATTCTTCAAAACTTTTGTGCCTATTCGGGATAACAGTTTGGGAAGGCAGTTAAATTGGTTAGGAGCGATAATGGAACAGAGTTTCTTTGTCTGTCATCTTTTTTTAGGGAAAAATGTATTGTGCATCAAACGACTTGTGTGGGCACACCGCAATAGAATGGTAGACTGGAAAGAAAGCATCGTCATCTCCTCAATGTCGCAAGATCCTTGTTATTTCAAGCTCACTTGCCTACAAAATTTTGGGGAGAAACGGTCTTAACTACTGCACATGTTATCAATTTGACGCCAAAAAACTGCTTCATAATAAATGTCCGCATGAGGTGTTATTTGGACAACAACCGGTGTATGATGAATTGTGTTATGCACATAAGCAGATTCGGGACAAAGACAAGTTTGTTCCTCGTAGTAGAAAGTGTGCGTTTGTAGGGTATCCGTACGGTAAGTAAGGTTGGAAAACAATGAATTTTTTGTCTCTGGTGACGTAATATTCAAGGAGGATGAATTTCCCTTCTCTGCTCAGCCAGAACCAGAACTGCCTCATGATGTTATATTCGACACATGGGATACTGATTGGTTTGTCGATGGGTCAGCAACTATTGGAATCAGGGGGAGTGTTAGTAACACCAAAAACAGGGGAAATCCCCAGGATAGTGGTTTGGTTGGTAATGTTGTTGAACCAGAAGTAGAAGAAGTTAGTCCAGCCGAACTTGATGGTGTCATTCTCGAAGTTGGTCCCATTTTACCGTATTGTTCCTCGGCGGTTGTTGATGGTTCTACTGACCGAAACTCTGTTGTCTCGCAGCCCAAACCTGACATGGGACAGGGTAAACATGCGAAAATATCGTTTGTTCGTTTAAAAGATTATGTGTTATACAACGCAGTGGCAAGTAACTCCGCTAATCACGTTCTTCCCGACCTCTCCACCAGCGATTCTCGTGACACGGTCCAAGGTACATCTCTTTATCCCCTCACTGATTTTATCACTGATGCTCGGTTTTCATCTCGGCATCAGGCGTTTCTGGCAGCCGTTAGTGCAGCGGTTGAGCCATGAAGTTTTAAAGAGGCTATCAAAGATAAGCGTTGGACGAATGCTATGGGTAAAGAGGTCGGAGCTCTTGAAGAAACAAAAACATTTAGTGCCGCAGATTTGCCTCCCGGGAAGGTTGCACTTGATACAATGTGGGTCTATAGAATCAAGTATCACTCTAACGGGAGTATTGAACGTTATAAGGCATGACTTGTGGTGTTGGGAAATCGACAAGTTGCTGGTCAAGATTTTTCTGAAACCTTTGCACCGGTTGTCAATATGACAACGGTGAGAGCTTTGTTACGTCTTGTGGCTGCAAATAATTGGGAAGTGCATCAAATGGATGTGCACAATGCTTTTCTTCATGGTGATCTTCGCAAAGAGGTGTATATCAAGCTTCCGCAAGGTTTTACATTTTCATCTCCAAATAAATTACCTCGCTTACACAAAGCTCTTTACGGATTACGACAAGCTCTGAGATGTTGGTATGAGAAGCTATCTACGGCTCTCGCAAAGGCTGGTTTTGTTCAGTCTTATTCTGACTACTCTTTGTTCACCTACACACGTGGGAGTGTAGAGATTCGGGTCTTAGTTTATGTTGATGATCTTGTTGTTTGTGGTAATGATAGTGAGGCCATTCACAAATTTAAGAAATATCTTGGAGAGTGTTTTCATATGAAAGATTTGGGAAAACTTAAATATTTTCTCGGCATTGAGATTGCCCGCAACAAAGAAGGTTTTATGTTGACACAAAGGAAATATGCGTTGGATATTGTAAGTGAAACAGGATTGTTGGGTTCAAGGCCTGCTGCTACACCAATGGAACAAAACCATCACTTAGCTTCGGGTACTAGTCCTTTCATTCCAGAGCCAGCATCGTATCGAAGACTAGTCGGTCGTCTTATCTATCTTGCCAATACTCGACCTGATCTTTCTTATTCTGTTCACATCTTGTCACAATTTATGCAAAAGCTGCGGGAAAGGCATATGGATGCTGCGTTATGTGTAGTCTTGTATCTTAAAGGAACAGCAGGGCAAGGTATTTTACTCAGTTCTCGTTCAAACTTGCAACTCTCAGTTTATTGTGATGCCGATTGGGGTATGTGTCCGCTCTCTCGTCGTTCTTTAACCGCCTATGTTGCTTTGCTTGGTGGTTCTCCTATCTCTTGGAAGACTAAGAAACAAAAAGTGGTGTCGCAATCGTCTTGTGAAGCAGAGTATCGTGCAATGTCTATTGCCACACGTGAGATAATGTGGTTACGACAACTTCTTAAAGATTTGGGTTTTCAACCAAACGGACCTTCTCGTCTCATTTGTGACATTAAGTCTGCGCTTTATATTGCTACTAATCCCGTTTTTCATGAAAGAACAAAACATATCGAGATCGATTGTCATCGGGTACGTGATTCCATCAATAGTGGAGTTCTTACAACTGCACACATTGGTACTAAGGAGCAATTGGCTGATCTTTTGACTAAAGCTTTGGGGAAAGTTCAGTTTAGTAATCTAATGTCCAAGTTGGGCGTTTGTAATCTACACGCTCCATTTTGAAGGGGAGTATTGGGCTGAGTATTGTATATTGGGCCTCGGTAGTAGATTGAATAACCGACTTTGTATAGTAGCTTGGTCAGCACGTCTAGGGTTTATCAAAGTTGTCGAGTCTTGTATATAAACGCCGCAATGCACCCGTGAATAACACACACACAACATTCATTTAATCTTTACAATTTCAGTGGCTCGACAATTTCAGATTTTTTGTTCCTTGCTACTGATACTGGACCTAGTGGTTGGATCGTTAATGATCTTGAAATTGGTGTTTTTTTTTTTCAGATGTGGTCTGATCTCATTGAAAAAAAATTAGTGGGTTCCCACTGTGGCTGCGTGATATTCCTACAAAGAATCAAGTACAACTACAAGAAGAAGGAGTTGCAGAAGGAAAAAGGAAGAAGAAGAATCGTTGAGTACACGAAGTAGGAGTCGAAAGGAAAGAAGAGAAAGTCTTATGTTTTTGTGTTGTGGAAGAAGGTAAGAGCCCAACTGGGCCAGAAGCATGTCAAGGCCCAACTAATTGGACTTTGTTGTGTGTACTGTTTAATTAAGTAGGTTAAAACTCAAAACACTATAAATACGTAAGTTGTTGTAATGATGTTTATCAATTATGGAGATAGAGAGTTTCGAAGAGATAATGAATAGAGGAGAAAATTTGGATTCCATCCCGATTGATCTCGTTCTCGAGATATTCTCGAGATTGTCTGCAAAGTCAGTCGGGAGGTGTCGTTGCGTGTCGAAGCTATGGAGGTCCACACTTGTCCGTCCATATTTCACCGAGTTGTTCTTGACCAAGTCCACGGATCATCCACGTCTCTTATTTGGTGTCAAAAAACAGGGTGAGTGGCTCTTCTTCTCATCGCCTCAGCCTGATCATATTAATCTTTATGAGAAGTCGTCGTCGTCTCCTGTAGTAGCCGCAGCCGATTTTCATATGAAGTTTTCTGAAGACATAAGCCGACACGAATACGAATGTAGCTATGTTTCTGGTTTGATATTTTTTCGTCAAATGTGGATCCGAGAGGAGGGTCCGGGTCCACTGCGGGTGCTATGTAACCCTATCACGGGACAATATTCCATCTTACAACTGGTAACGTACAAAGAGATAAGAAGCCTTTTAGGGTTTGATCCGATTGACAAACAATTCAAGGTATTGCGCATGAGTTATGGATGCGTACACCATGTTCTGACATTAGGAACCGGAAAAATGAAGTGGAGGAAGATCCAATGTCCCTTAGCCCATTCTGAGCCTATAGGGAAAGAGATATGCGTCAATGGGGTTTTGTGTTACTTGTGTTACTTAGCTGAACCAATTGACGGAACACGGTCTTTGTTGATTGTTTGCTTTGATGTTAGATCTGAGAAATTTAAGTTTATTGACGCAAAATGCTTTGGTGATGAATTACCACAATTGATCAACTATAAGGGTAAATTAGGTGGGATTATTTGGAAGTGTAACTACATTGGTCCAAGGCGTACCCTTACCTTGTGTATGTTGGTTCTAAAGGATGCTGAGAAACAAGAATGGTCCAAATATGCCTACACTTTGCCGAAGAATCAATTCCGTGATTCCTACTACTTTTCTGTTGCTGGAGTTACTGCTAAAGGTGATATTGTTTTTTTGGACACCCTAACATCTAAACCGTTTTATGTTTTCTACTTTAATCCCGAAAGGAACACTATCCAACGCGTTGAAATCCTTGGTGACCATGAAGTGTTTGCCAAGCCGTGTCTAGTTTACGCCTTTGTAGACCATGTAGAGGATCTTAGTTTTAATATTATGAAGAAAAGATATGTTGCAACATCTATAAGCCCCCCACCGCCAGAGCAGAAACCTAACCCCACGAGCACAGAAGCATCGTCTAGAAAGGTTCATCATCATGTAAGGACCATTGCTCGCCCGCTACAAGATCGTCCATCGTTTGAGAGTATTAATAAATTTAATGCTTTGCATCGTTTAGATGATGATGAACAATTTACTACTGCTCGCCCGGGACAGAGTCGTAGTTTATTTGAGAGCATTAGCAAATTTGAAGCTCAGTCTCCTATGAATCTATAGTTGTCAAACCCTGTGAATGTGACACTTCTCAAAGGTTTCGCGTTGGCTTTTGTCACTCTCTTGACGTAGCATTTTGGTTTCTTCTGGTTATTGTGTTTATGTCTTATATGCTGGAACATTTATAAGCCCACTACCAGAACATAAGCTAGCGTATACCTATGAGCACAACAACATTGTCTAGAAAATATCATCAAGTGAGGACTTCAACATATAGTTCATCGTGTGATGGCGGTTCTTCACCTGCAACAAGAAACTTGTACGTTTCTTGACCCCCAAGTCAGCTAAAAGAGCTCTCTATTTGATACAAGCTGTTTGTATTCTTTATGTAAACATGATCAAGTTATCAAACAAGTTCTTTATAAGAAATTACGATTTTATATTCTAAGAAATTAAGTTTTTATATTCAAGTCAGAGCCATGACTGAAGTTGTCTTTATAACATTCATCAATCTCGTCCCACCAATTCAACGGCCCTTGAACCGTGAGAGTTGTTGAATGAAGGCCTATTTAATCTTTAGGATTGTACCTTAAAATCATGATGATGAATCGATAAACACAACAACAGGGCATAGATCATCGATGACATGTTCAGACGACAGTTTTAAGATGAGCTTAGCCATAGACCGCTCATGGCTCATCGTGTTCAGTGGAAACAGGGCAGGTGAGGATGGAGTAGCATGCAAGGAATCAAAGAAGCTGATTAACTAATCTTTAATCATGATGATTTAACTAATCTTTAATCATGATGATTTTTGTCTGAGTAGACATGAGAGAGAGAAGGATCATCGAATTTTCATGTTAACAAAACAGAATCACACTTAACTCTAACTCTTACGTTTATGCTCAACAAGTAGCATCATCGAATTGTCATGTTATCAAAACAAAATCACACTTCTCTAACTAATTACCTTTATTCTCAAAAGTAGCATCATCGAATTGTTATGTTGTCAAAGAGTAACTGAGTTACGTTCATGCACAAGAATTGGGATCATCAAATTTTCATGTTATCAAAGACAAACTGTGAGCTATATATACAATCGAAAGGGCCTCCCATGGAAACACAATTATGCTTTTTGCTTTCTCTCTCTCTGAACACACACCAAACTAGCTAGCGATTCAGTTAATCTCTTTTTTTTAATTGCTATGGAGATCCAGACAGTTGAATGAGAGATTGAAAGCCTTAGAGAAACTACTGCAGAGACAGAGAGGATCATGAGTTGTGGAGAGATCCCTTGCGGATATTACAGTGCCGAGGACACTGAGGACAACTCCATGTCCAAGAAGAAGCTCTCAGTTTCAATCATCCTGTGCTTATCTTCATGAACGTTGAAGTTGTTGGGGGCAAGAAAGCGCACAGCCTCGCCATTCTAACGGACGCGGCACATCTATCATCGGATGTTGTCTGCTTTGCTATTTCACTGTTTTTTTTTTTTTTTTTGAATAAAATGTAAAATTTATTCGAAAAAACTGTGTTAGATCAAGTGCAGCGTTATGTTAAGAGTTTTTGAAGTTTAAAACATGATTTTAGACTTTATAAATAGAAAAGATATGGTGTGTCCCGGCTATCTCGGCAAACGCAGTGCCGGCTTAAATGGGGGACAACCAGTGCGACTGCCCCGGGTCCACCAAATTAGGGGGCACAAAAAAAATTTCAGTTCTTGATATGTATCAAGTTATTTTTTTTTAAGTATAAGTTGACGAAAAAAAAACATGTTTGAGAGAATCCAAGTTTGATGAGTTAATGGGCCAAAATCAAAATTAAATTATTGGGCCAAATTGGTTTTGTTATTTATAGGATTTACGGTGATTGGTGGAAATAAGGAATCGGTGATCTTTGTCTTTTATGTTTACGTACGAAGCTTTTCATCTTCCCACCCCATTCACATGACCACAACACACAAGTCTCTTTTTTCCAACAAGCGATCTCCATAGCCGACTAGCCGTTAAGCAGCAGACAACAAGTTTTTGAGTAATGTTCTATTTGATTCTTGCTCTGCTTTTTTTCTAAACTAGTATTTTGTATTCTAATTTCTAAAATTGGAACTCGCTAATCACTAACAACTGTTTTTTTCAGGTTTATAATTGTTCATTTGTTCTTCTAGCATTCATAAAATCAGATTCATTCCCCAATAGCCCAGCCCCAAAATCCAGGTGTTATTCTTCTTTTTTCTTTGCATCTAGTTAAGATTGCATCATGCCAGGACAGAAACCGGGATGTCAAAAAAGAAAAAAAAAAAGAAAACAAGATGAATTGTTTGTTCAATCACTAAGAGGCTCTTTAGATAAATTTGTGACAAGAGCAAGTGCTAATGAAAATTCAGAATCTGGTAGTGCTAATGAAAATTCAGAATCTGGTGGTGGTGGTATAAATAATCCCGATGATAGTAGTTACTTGAGTGAGCATGATAATGTGGTTAATGCATATAATGTTGAAAGTTTAAATGTTTGTGAAAACCCAAATTCTCGTGTTGATATTTTTGATCCAAGGTATTGGGAAAACCTTGATAATAAAATGAGAGATGTGTTAGTTGAAAAAGGACCTCAAAGAGAATTGAGTCTTGTGTTTCCTTTAGATGCAAACAAGAGGGCGTTTCTCATATAATTATTATTCTAGGAAGCTGCGTAATGGGGAAACTAGTGACAGAAATTGGTTGGTTTACTCCAAACATGTGAACAAGGTTTATTGCTTTTGTTGCAAATTGTTTAAATCTAGAAATTGTTCAAATATGCTTGCTTTAGCTAATGATGGTTATAATGACTGGAAGCATCTTAGTGAGAGACTTAAAGATCATGAGAAAAGTGTAGAGCATATGAATAACATGAAAACTTGGAAAGAGCTGAAAGCTAGATTTGAGAAGAATCTCACAATTGATAAACCACTACAGAAAGAAATTGCTAAAGAGAAAGAACGTTGGAGGTTTGTCTTAGCTAGAATAATTGCTGCTGTAAAATTTCTTGCTAAAAGAAATCTAGCTTTTCGTGGAAAAAATGAAAAACTTTACCAAGATAACAATGGTAATTTCTTAGGTGCTATTGAAATGATTGCAGAATTTGATTTGATAATCCAAGATCATATTAGATGCATTCATAGTCATGAAATTCATTGTCATTATCTTGGTCATAATATTCAAAATGAGTTTATCTCTCTTTTGGCTCATAATGTTCAGCTTTCCATCGTTAAAACCATTAAAGAGTCTAGGTACTTTTCTGTCATTCTTGATTGCACACCGGATGTGAGCCATCAAGAGCAAATGACTTTGATAATTCGATGTGTGAAAATATCAAACAGAAAAGCAAGTGTAGAAGAGTACTTCTTAGAGTTTCTAAAGGTGGATGACACCACTGGTTTAGGTCTCTTTGATAAGATACTAGATGCTTTAAAGTCTCTTACTCTTGAGTTTGAGAATATTAGAGGTCAAGGTTATGATAATGGTTCTAACATGAAAGGAAAACATCAAGGTGTTCAAAAGCGATTACTTGATGTAAATCCAAAAGCTTTGTATATGTCGTGTGCTTGTCATAGTCTGAATCTTGTGGTTAGTGATATGGCTCATTCATGTGTAAAAGCTATTTCTTTCTTTGGAATTGTGCAACGCATATATGCATTATTTTCTAGTTCTTCTAAGAGATGGAAAATTTTGCTTGATCATGTTCCTTGCTTTACTGTAAAATCTTTGTGTAACACATGTTGGGAGAGTCGAATTAAAAGTGTCAAAGCTATTAGGTTCCAAGCTCCACAAGTAAGATCAGCTTTATTGGAATTATATGAGTCTTGTGATGATGCTATGACAAAGAGTGATGCTGAAAGTTTGATCATGACATTTGATAATTTTGAATTTATCCTTGGCATTGTTATTTGGTATGATATTTTGTTTGCCATTAACTCAGTGAGTAAGAATTTACAGTCTAAATCATTTTGCATTGATAATGCTTTAAAACAATTACAAGGTGTGTGTTTGTTTTTTGAGAAGTATAGACATGAAGGGTTTAGTTCTAGTTTGAGTATAGCTCAAACTATTGCTCGTGATATGGATGTAGATCCTATATTTCCACAGAAGCGTCGTGTTTTCAGAAAAAAACAGTTTGATGAAATTGGTTTGGATGAGGAAATACAATCTAGTGAAGATGTATTTAGAGTCAATTACTTTTTGGTTGTGGTGGACATGGCAATCACTTCGGTGAAGACCAGATTTGATCAAATGAAAACTTTTGAAAGTGTTTTTGGTTTCTTATTTGATTCGAAAAAGTTAAAGACATTACATGATAGTGGTTTACAAGAGCATTGCTGTAACTTATGCAAAACTTTTTCTCATGGTAACTTGTCGGATGTTGATTCTGATGATCTTTTTTTCAGAATTGAGAGTGCTTCAAACGACTTTACCTGATGTGTCAATGGAACCTACTGAAGTTCTTGAGTTTGTTGAAGATATTGGTTGTTATCCAAATGTTTCAATTGCATATAGAATCATGTTAACTATACCGGTGACAGTCGCTTCAGCGGAGAGAAGCTTTTCAAAACTAAAATTATTGAAAAATTATCTAAGATCTTCAATGTCTCAAGAAAGGTTGAATGGTTTAGCTATTTTGTGCATCGAAAAGAACATATTGGAGAGCATTGATACTGAAACTATTATTCATGATTTTGCATCGACTAAAACTCGTAAAAATAGGATTTTGTGATCCTTTATATCTTTCAAGAATGAGTATTGGCTTCTGTTTTTTTTTTCAAGTGTGAAAGGATGTGAAAGTTTACATATATGGAGATGGAAAGGATAAAACAAGCTTACAAGGCCAGCTAGAAGCAGAGGAGAGCACAAAGTTACAAGAAAAGCAAGGAAAGGAGAGCACACTCGAAATTTATCTTTTTTGTGTGACTGTTTATTTACATCTGTTGGAGGAAAAATTGCAAAATGACATTGTTGTTGCTTTCTTTTTGTAAACGTTCTTTTATCTTTTGCTATCCTTTTGTGAACAACTTTTTTTTATGTGTAATAGATGTTCTGTTCTGTTTTTTGCCCCGGGGTCTCTATAATGCTCAAGTCGGCACTGTGCAAACGCGAGGCTAGCCATCGCTCCATGCAGCCAGCAAATTTTTCTGTGGGTGGTAGTGAAAGCAGCCTATTACGGACTTGTCTGTAAAGGCGTTTAACAAGCAGAGTGGAGGGTACCGGTGTCTCCCCATGACGGCGGTTGTTTCGCTCTTTCCAGAGGAAGTGTAATGAAGCCTGGAAAACATAACGCAACAAAAACAGAATAGGGATCCCCAACGAAGTATCCCCGAGAAGAGACATGTTGGTTTCCCAATCTGTAGAGAAACGTTGTGCAAGAAGGCTTGAGGTGAGGCCTGTCCATACATCTGTCGAGTAGGAGCAAGTGAAAAACAGATGATTGCGGGTTTCTTGTGGTGCACCGCATAAAGAGCAAGAGATATCTATCCGAGCGTTCCAGTGTAGCATGCGATCTCCTGTGGCCAGGCGGTTTTGTGCGGCCACCCAAACCATAAAAGAGTATTTGGGCGTGGCATGTGAGAACCATACACCAGTAGTCCACGGCTTCCTTTGACCAGAGATCCGGGTATGTTCCCACGTTTCTTGAGTGCTAAACTTCGCCTTGAAAACATCCCCTTTCCCTTTCCACAGGACTACATCCTCTGCTTCTACTCGTCCTCTGTTTCGAACATTGTCTAAGGCTGTTTCCATTTGATTCAAGTAATCCACGCGATGGTGTCTCGGTCGATGAGTGAGAGCCTCCGCAACAGTAGCATGGAGTGCGATTCCCATGTCAATACTTCCCCTCAGGCCTGCAATATTAATCAAGCATCCCAGCGATGACCAATATTTCACTGTTTTCGTTATACGCATCAAGGTGGGAGGCAACACCAAACCGGACCTACGGATACTTCAGAATCGAGGTTCTTGCCATTTTTGCTTCCATCCTGCTTACTTGGGCTCTCAATGTGTGGATTGTGTGTGAAGCAATCAGAAGGCTCTGCCACCAGAACAGAGAAATCAAAGGCCCTCTTATGTTTGGAGTTGCTTGCTTTGGAGTCATCGTCAACTCCGTAATGGTCTTCCTTCTTGGCCATGGTCATCACGGACACTCCCATGATCATGGTCATGATCACCATACGGAGGAGGATACGGAGGCCGAGGGAGAAACAATGAATATAAATGTACTAGGAGCATATCTTCATGTTATTGGAGATCTACTCCAGAATGTAGGAGTGATGATAAGTGTTGGACTTATCTGGTGGAAGCCAAAACTGAAGATCATCGATCTCATCTGTACATTCATCTTCTCTGTACTGGCTTTGGTAAGAACCTTGAGTACCACGCGGAAGCTACTTGACATTCTGATGGAGACTGCTCCAAGAGAGATCGATCCTAGTAGACTCTCCGCAGGTCTATGCGACATGGATGAAGTAACGGCGGTCCACGAGCTTCATATATGGTCTATAACAGTCGGGAAAGTCTCTCTATCCTGTCATGTTAGGATCAAGCCTGATGCAGACACAGACGCTACGCTTGACAAGGTGATTGAGTATATTAAGAGAGAGCATAAAATCAATCATGTAACTATTCAAGTAGAGAGGGAACAGAACCCTTAATTAGTTCTGACTCTGTATATATTTAATCAATAATAATAATAATAATACATATCACTCGTTCTTGTGGAACTCTACAACTGAGAAACACAGAGATGTAAATGGAACTTGCACACTAGAAAATCCAGCGAGACGAGCTAAAGTCTCGAATTCTTTCTTTGTTCTTTCTTTCCCTGATGGGTTCATGTTCATCATGAACAACTCAAACTGAAACAAGCTTCTGTCTAAGAGAGTGTCTCCGGGTAGATCCGGGATTACCATATCCACCACAATCACCTTCCCGTTTGAAGGTAAGGATTGATAACAGTTGGTAAGTATCTTCAGGCAATGCTCATTGTCCCAACTATGGAGCATCCACTGTTGTAAGTTGTAACAAAAAACAATGTTATCCTTTTAAAGTATATGATTATGTTAAGACTTGATTGATAAAAGCATACCTTCATGAAAATGGCTTCTCCTTTAGGAATGTTTGTAAACATTTCTCCAGCAATATTCTCAATTCCTACAATATATGACCTTGAGAACATTTACAATACAACAGAAACTTTGGCGAGAACTTGTATGTACATGTATATACCTGGAGAAGCTGATGAAGTGTTGATTACAAAGGGTAAATCAAAGTTAACAGCTTTGATGATGTGAGGATGCTTAGAGATGATTCTACTGAGAATAGAGCCATCTCCACCACCAACATCAACCAACGACTTCACACCATCGAATCCATTGTAATTCTTCAGAAACTCTTCCATGAATACTTCATTGAAACCTTTCATAGAGCTTTGAAACACTTCTCTGAATCTTGAATCTCTTCCTACAAATTCAACCGCGCTCGAACCATGAGTTTTGTTGAATGGAATCCCTCCCTCAAGAACAGAATCTTTAACTTTGTACCTTTTAATGGTTAAATACAACATCAGTCAGAGATCATAACGTTTTTAAACTCGTAAATGAGTTAGGATGTTGTTAATGATTTTACCACATATCAATCAAGACCTTGTCCTGAAAAAGATTCACCAACGGAGCCAACGAGCCACCTCCATATTGGTTCTTGGTGAAGTACTTGGCCACAGGAGCTAAGCCATAGAACGCACATGGCTCACCGTGGTCAGTAGAAACAGAACATGTGAGTATAGAGTAGCTCGTAAGAAAACGAAGAATCCGATCAACCAAGCTTGAATCATGATGTGTTGTTTGTGTCTGATTAGACAAGAACGACACGATCTGAGAAGCAGAGGAAGGGCCAGACTCGGATAATATGTCGAAGAGGCCAAGATCTATAGCTGTTTTCAGAACCATGGGAAGAACAGAGGAGCTCGATAAGATCATTGCATACAAAGATAGGTTTTGTTCTTCCATTTTCTGATTCTCGTTGCTGCTTACCATTGGCCACTGCACTAAGTCACTTTCACTATTTGTTATCTTTTGTCACACACTCTGATAAAAAAGGTCCTAGGCTTCTAGCTGCGCGAAGAAGAAGAAGAAAGATGCCAGGAGCAATTGTGGAGGAAGAGAAATCGCAGATTGAATCCATCAAAGAGCAATTGAAACTCGAGGTTTTTTTTTTTTTTGCGATTTTGATATTGTCGAATTTGATAAATGGTTTGTGGTGGAAAACAGAAGGAAGATTATGTTTTCGTGGAGATTGTGAAAGATGGAGATGAGGAAGACGACGAAGATGACGAAGACGATGAGGACTTCGGAGGTAAATTGCTCGTTCGTTTGATTTTGAGATATGTATTGTTTTTGTTTTGTTAGTATATACATATATAGACATCTTCTAGGGTTTTGGAAATGAGGTTTCCAGTAAAAACTCACTTTTTACTGGAAATTGTTGAAACTTTGAGGTTCTTAAAGCCCTTGCTTCTCTGTTATTGAATTGTGGAACACTTTAATTGAATTGCGCAGTTATAGTGATGGTTTTGTGTGTTTGTTATCATGTTATGGCTGTGTAGGTGAAGAAGAAGGTGGAAATGAGTATTCAAAGCCAAGTAGAAGCGAGAAGAAAAGTCGCAAAGCTCTTCTAAAGCTTGGCATGAAACCTATCTCAGATGTCAGCAGCGTGGAATTTCGAAGAGCCAAGAATGTAAAAGAATACTTCTGACAACAAAACTCTCATATCTCTTTCTTTTTTTTTTTTTTTTTTTGTTCTATAATTTATGAAGGTTTGATTTGTGGGAAATGTTGCATTTCTATCAGGTGTTTTATGTCATCTCGAACCCAGTTGTTTACAAGAGTCCCAATGCTGACACTTATGTCTTTTTTGGAGAGGCTAAGCTCGACGATCTGAGCTCTCAGCTACAAACTCAGGCTGCTCAGAGGTTCAAGACGCTTGACATGACATCCATGCTACCTAATGATGCTTCTCAAGCTTCCATGGCTCCACTAGCAGAGGAAGAAGACGAAGATGATGTTGATGACGGAGGCTTTGAAGCCGGAGACATTGATATTGTTATGACCCAAGCAGGTATCTCTAAGGCCAAAGCCGTGAAAGCTCTAAAGGCCAATGATGGAGATATCGTTTCAGCCATTATGGAACTCACCCCTTAGGGTTTTTTAAGCTGCAAAGCCACAACAACATTGTTCTTTTGCTAGTGTTTAGTTGTTACTTGTCCCTGCTACCATTGGTTTGGAACATTACCGATTCCCTTTCTTTTTTTTACTGCTTTTTCTTCTTAATTTTTTAGGTCATTTTCTCTCGACTTTAATCAAAGTATGTTTAATTTGGGGTCATTTTAATCAAAGTATGTTTAAAAGGTACTATATAACAAAGAGTGTGATGACGTAGTATTTAAGAAAAGAGTTACAATGGTTTGTTTATACATCTGATAATCAAATAAACAGAACCATAACAAGAAAACATTACGATCTTCACCAAACAAAAAGGCTCCACGTCCAAACAGTAGCCTGGTTCTGATAAGAAAAAGAAGACAAATGTACTCAGCAATGATTCTGAAAGTGAAGTAGCAATGAAAATTAGTAATCAATTCATTCTCTTGAATCGACATGGCCATAAAATAAAATAAAGGAAGAGAGCACTAACTTCATCCTTATGTGTCAGCTACTTCATAGGAAAAAGATTTCAATGCCCTATATAGTCTCCATCCAGAAATTGGAGATCTTGAGGCTCTTCTTTGATATTTTACAAGCCAACCTGCAAAATCAAAAAGCAAACCTTGGGCAAGCCTTACCAATCTGACATGTAACTGCCCTTCACAGTACATTCTGAATTTAAAGTTTCAAGGATGAAGAGTGGGTATTAAGGATGATTTGATGACACCTTTCTAATATCCTCAAAGATTTGGATTCGAAATAGAAGTCTCGTATACCATCAAACACCTGTCTGCTTCAGCCTTCAGCCATAAGCTTTTATAGAACAGTGCATGTTGGTTAATCTGCTCCTCGCTTTGATGATTCTGTTGGTAACCACTTGTAGCCACAACCTGCACAAATTATCAAACCGACGGTCTACCTCCCACTAAACGAAAAAAATAACAGCTTAATTATGGAGAAAAAAGACCATACCTGACCAAAGCTGTTATCTTTGGTCGCACCATATTGATACAAACGAGAATCTGGGACCGTCTCTCTTGAAACCACAGAGTATTTATCCTTCCTTTTCACATCAAGGTCGACAGTCATATTGTTTGCCGTTTGAAGCTGAAGGTCTCTAATCGATAGCTAATAGAGAGAAGGATTTGGAATCATGGTGAACCGTTAAAAAAAAAGTTGACGCATTAACACAATATCATTTTTGTAAATTCTACAAGACATGATGCTATTTCTTGTTAAGCTTGAATAAAACATGTTCTACGAGAAAGTAATGGGCTTCCAAATTCAATAAAATCTCATGTGGCTTAAGCTAGAAATATGTACACATAAAAACAGTTAGAACAACATACCTTACTCTTGTTAGGTAACAGCTTTAGATCATATGAATTACGTCGTGCAACACTTTGATTCCCAGCATGTTCCTGAATGTTGTTTTTGATGTACAAGTTGAGATTATGTACAGTACTGTTAACGAGATCAAGCTCTTCCGCATTTGGTGAATCTGAACCATGTGCAAGCGTTAGTAACTCTGACAGTCCATGCATCGTTGTAAGTAGTTTCTTCACATCCATTTTTGGAGATGGGCCTGGTAAAGCATTCATATCGCTTGATGATGAACTTGCTGCAGCTTCTACAACATGAAATGGAAGAGGATGCTTAAAATCTTTGTTACCCTTTACTGAAAATGTAGGATTTGGCTCCACTGCAAACCACTTAGTAGACCCAAAGTTACTCTCCGCCTTCGGAGATATAAGTGAAGAACTTCCACGTGACATGTTGGGAAGAACACGTTCCACATATACTGGGGATTGTGCTAAGTCTGCATCTACTACACTATGGTCCCTGTAAGGACTTGGAAGATATAAACCGGCAGTATTCCCCACTAACGATAAATCATCTGCAGCTTGGTTCTTCTCATAGTCATATGCTTTCGGTTTAGTATCTGCAAGAGAGAACTGACGGGCCAATGGATTCAACCTCCGCTGACCATGACATTTGTTGCTGGAGCTTCCTGGTTTTGCATACTCAGTATATCCAGCGTCAGATTCAATCCACGGATTGTATGAAGATGTTGAATTTAAATCACGACCACCATATCGACTCTTAAGTATATGGCCAACTTCTCCAGAAGATGTCACCGCCTTGACCTTATTTAGTGACTTATCATCTAAAGAAATAAGAGCAATTCCATTTGTCTCAAAGGCTCCTTGCTTCTCATGAACAGAAGGACTTAGTTTTGCACTAGAGGGAACAAAGACAGGGGCCAAAGGATCCAACCTTTTAGATGGTTGGAACTCATTTCTAGAATCAGACACGCTCACAGTCTTGGAAACACTATCACTAGATACAAAACCGAAAATTTCATCCACATCGTGAGTCAAGACGCTTGTCCTTCTTGCTGCATCATTGCTTCCATCTTCAGTAGGATCAGTTAAGTTAAACTCTCCAGACGATGATGGAAAAGTTGAAGACAGAGACTTCTTCAAAGACGAAGAAGACGAGGAACCATTCTCATCACATTTTTCGAGTTTCTTCTTAGAATTAGATGGTATAAACTGAGGTGCCAAGGGGTTCAATCTACGAAACCCACTAAGATCATCAGTAGAACGTCTAGAAGTCTTGTGAGAATGCATTCCTTTCCAGCAAGGAGAGTCTTCCTCAGAGTCATCTTGATCAGACTCTATAGAAGTTTTCTCAGACCTGACTGGTGTTGTGTTGATACAGGACAGACCCAGCTTGACATCATTAGAGGACTCAATCAATACCTCAGGCAACAGTTTCGATAAAACTGGATTAGGGTTTACCAAAACCTTCCCAGAGCAAGCTATCTTGTCCACCAAAAACAATCCTTCTGCAAAAACTCGAAAGTGTCACATAACAGTGATAGCCTCTACAAGATACCAAAATCTCTCTATCCATACTTATCCCTCTATCCAAACACAAATACCATTAAAAAAAATTTCACAAACACGAGGGGAAGAGGAAGAGAGTCTAAGAAGATACCTTTGGTAGGCTCAACATCGCGAGACAAGTTAGATAAGGAATCATCATCACCGACGCCACTTCTCTGATCATCAGAGGATAAGAAGGAAAGGTCTAAAGTGTAATCGCCCCAGATGGAATCGTCGTGTTCAGATTTGAGAGAAATGGTCGAAGAAGATGAACCAATTGCGCAAGGTCTAGCGGAAGGTGAGAGACCGGTTCGTAAACCATCAATTCCTTGACTACACTGCTTCATCTTCTCCTTTCTTCTCTGTGTTGTCGGTAAAAGGAAGAAATGGTGATAAAGAACGAAGAAGGGAAGGGATTTTTTCCAGGTTTCTTCTTCACCTTCCCCCTCCTCCCCTTTAGCTTGCGAAAGGACGAAGTTTTTTTTTTTTTTGTTTCTTCAGGTCAAGTCCGATTAAAAAAAAAAAGATGTCGTTCTCTGTTTACTTGTCAAAATTTCAGATTAGGACGGATACTTTTTACGATTTTACATATTCAACCTTTTACATTTTATCATATTTTTTATCTGTCCTTATACTTCTCTTTTCTTTTGAAATGTTACACAAATATAATTTATAAAAATTTATGTCAAGTTTCTTGTTAATGTATCTGTGAAATGTTACGTAGAAATGTGTAGTACAAAATGGGTTTGCGGGAGAAAAAAAAAAAAAAAAAAGCGAGAGGTCAAATGGTAAGAGACCAAGACTTATCCAAATCGGTTATACTTATGAGTTATAACAATGGTGTTTTAACTAAACGTCTTGAATATTGATATATAGAAAATATAAAATTTGTGAGTGATTCATTATAACGGATTACATTCACTCACAGTAAAAATGTTTGGAGGACGATAAGCTTGCCCAATGTGTCTATATATATAATAGCTAAGAGAATCATGTCCCAAGCTACCTTGGATGTCTTCCTTTGTGGCTTAAGCAAATTGTAGATATGGAGGAACAAACTTTGTACTCGGTATTGAATATGGTTTTGTTGTGCGAAAAGAATGAAACAGATACGATAAATATAAGTGTTCCTTTTATATGTAACCAAAACAGCAAACTAAACATAAGATACAGACATGTACATTCAGCTACTAAAGCAAGGCAATCTTCATAACTTAATACACACAATAAGTTCTTATTTCCAATCATTGGCATTGCAATTGGTCTGATAGGTTAAAAGCTTTTGCCTCTTTTATGATAGATTCTTAAATAACACATCACCATTTTCATAAGGATTAGTAGCCGTAGAACTTTTAAAAAAGTAGTCATCTAAAAGCCCCCTTAGCCGAGTTGGGAGAAGAGAAAATATATTAGCCGCTGCATATATTTATTATTTAGGGATTAAGCATATATTTACATGAAACTATTCAAACAAATATGAATAATCCCAAAAAATGAGACCCTTATTTCGGAAAGATGATTTAAACAAACTTCGAATATTCTCGAAGAAAATCTCGCATCAACAGACATAAACTTTTAATCTAACTTACCAATTAAGTTTCAAGAAAATAGAAACAACTACCAATTAAGTCCAAATAAACTAAAGAATAGTAGATCATTCTCGAATCAAAGTGGCGAATACAATTTTTCTACAAAAGGCAAGAAGAATTGAAGGCATCCCTGGTCCAAAAGTACCAGAACTCCACATTGATATGATTAGATAAATTCGATTGTAAATAGACAATAGAACCGAGTAAGCAGCTTTTTTTTTGTCTTTTTGGTTGGACCATCTCTTGATTATTATACAAAGACAACAACTACTAATTCGACATTTTGAGACCCTTCTAAATGAAATGTTTGTCTCTCGTCTAATATTTTACTAAGAAGATAAAGTCGGCAAAACAGAGTCTTCTTCTTCTTCTCAATTCTTTGACCAAGATCAAGTCCACGAGAATGATAACGTTCACCATCAAACCCCTTCAAACGTTTCAGAATAATTCAACAAATTAAAAAGCACCTGGGTTCCAATTTAAACAAAAGGATGCATTAATACAGAAAAGATCTTTATTTACACAAAAAGCTCAAGAGTCACAGAAAAAAAAAACATTATTATGTAGAAAAACGAGAATAAGGAGGGGGAGAAGGAAGAAGAAGAGTGAGAGGAGAGGAAGTAGAGTTATGAAAAGGGAGAGAGTATAGAATATGAAGTCGGAATCTCCTAGGAAAAGGTGCTTGAGAGAAGAGATGCTCCAAAACTCCGGCGAGCACCACCGTGTACTCTTTTATCATCTCAGCCAAAACAGTCACTAGCAACATTTTTTCTTGATTAATCTCTTTACCTTCAATCGAATCTTCTTGTTTCTTCTTGTGTGTGTGTGCGTTTCTTCTTGTTTTACAGATTGTATCAGGTTATATATATATAGTCAGAGAAGACTAGAGGAAGTTAAAATCTAGGGGTGTATTCTACTGTCTCTCTGGTCTTGGTTTGCTAACTTTCTTAATGTGTCATTTTTAAATTAAATGCTCCATATTTGACTACTCTGCTCACATTAAATAATAAAAAAAAGCTTTTTAAAATTTTTATTACCCAACATTTCTCCTTTATCAATTAACTTTCACTAGATAGATAATAATAACTATATTATTAATTAAAAATTATTTTTTTTTTCATTCCATATGTCGAATGAATAGCAAACCAAACTTTTGATTAAAGTTTTTAATATATTTTTATTAATTATACGAATTATAAGAAATTATTGATTTTAAAAAGAAATAAATTATTTAATCATAACCAATAAATGAAAAAAAAAACACTATTGAATTTACAAAATAAAACCGTAAAAATAGAACAGTTTATGAAAATAGACAGAGTAGTTTATGATAAAAGAGTTAAACTCAAAGTCACAAACCAATATAAAAAGAAAATTAACTATATAATTATTCAGCAGTACAACTAAATTCGATTTTTTAATTGAAATGAATATAGAAATATGTGTAGTTTTGAAGGACAAATAAAAAAGAAACAAGTGTTGAGAAAACATTAGGAGTAACGCACATTGTATTCGGATATATGAAACCTCACCACTCACGCAGGACCCCACGTCCGAAACCGGGTGATGTCTATCCCCCTTCCATCTTTATCTTCTTCTTTCCTTTTGTCGTCGCCATTTAATTATATAAAACAACTTCATCCCTTGAATGTAACGACATGATTAACCAAAAAGAAAAAAAAGAATGTAAAGACATTAAAAAAAAACTGTATGTATTTGCTGATTTTAGTAGGTCTTTTTAAAAAATAATCTTGAGCGTTATTTTTTAATCTGTGGAACGGTTTATGTGTGAAACTGTTAATAAAGTTCTTGGAACTATAAAAATTAAGACTCTGGTTTTAGTAACTTTGATGTGTTTATTAGTATTTGTGCAATTTTGGATTCTCTCTAAACAAAGTTTGGTATATTGTTTGGATTTTTATATACTACGGTAGGTCAGTCTATTTGGTTACGTGTCATAAGAGCAAGTCTAAGTAGTCATGCATGGATAACATTTTTTAAAATCCAAATTGATATGGTTAAGATTAAACAAAGTTTTGTTTGAAACTTGGACTGACTATGGAAATCTAAACAGTGATTTTATTCTGAGGGACACAACACACAAAGTAGTAGTTTTGAACTGCAAAATTCAAAAAGATAACTACTTTGTTAATGATTCTAGAGAATTTTACTTCACCCAAACACTACAAAATAAAAATAGAAAACAAGAATAGACAAAACACGATTGATTATACAAAAAGAAAAATTAAAACAAAAAAACATGGAGAAAGGTCGCTATATATATTCATCAAGTAAACATGCCTTTCAAGGAATCCAATTGATGAAACAAGAAGCTACATTTGGCATCTCTTGACTCTTTCCATACTCCTACTAAAACGACGACTATCACTGCCATTATTATCACCATACTACTATACTGCACCAAGCTCTTCTTCATTATCTTCTTTTGTTTCTGCCATGATGATGATGATGACACATCTTCCTTTTCCTGCATCTCGCATTGTTTCAATCGAGCTTGTTAATGGTTTTTTTCTTTCATTTATGTCAAAATGTTATTAGATGACTTGCTTACAGAAACATCTTACCTTTCTATGGCTTGCTTCTTCTTCACTGCGGTTTGAGTGTCTTCTTGTGTTGTTTAATGTTGTGGGAGGCTTCCGTAATCTCGTCTGCAGGCGGATTCTTCTCTGAGCAGTCCCCTGAGTCCTTAACTCAGCTGATTCCGACAGACTATCATCAGGCCCCCTTACTCTTATCTTATCTCTGTTAAGGAAGCATCTTTCATTTACCTCTACGACCTGCATATTCATCAATGGTCATTTGAGAAGGTCATTCAAAGTGGATCTCAATACTAGCCAGACAACTGAATCACTTACCTTGGACATTGCAGATTGTACTTCATCTTCTTCATAGTTATCTGCATCCCTTTCTTTTTTGTGTTTAACTAGCGCCAATGGCTGTTCGAGTTGCAGCCGAATTCTTCTAGGAGCAGTGCCTTGTTCAACAATAAAATCCTCATTCGTCTGACTCTCCCGGGACCTAGCCTTGAACCCAGAAATGTCACTGGGACTAATCTTGCAGTCAACAGAGTTTTGTTCAAAAGATGATTGCTCAAAGGATGACTGCTCAGGATGATTGACGTTATAGTTAAAGGGATCAATAGATGCATAAGAAGCTGAAGCATACTGCCCTAAAACGTTGCTATGAAGTGGCGTCAAGGTCCGAGAGGAGCCGGATGAAGATTGGATCTCTACTACCTCCTTGCTATCAACAAGGCGTTCGCTGACCCATCTGGGAGCTACATTTTCAGGTACAAACTGCTGTACATGAATAAACACTAATGGTCAGTCCCAGATCAAAGCATCAATATCATCTAATATGTAAGATATACAAATCATCCTGATAATTATGTGAGATGCTTAAGAGCTCATGAACATTTTCGTTACCTGTGAGCCGGCGACTTCAGCACTCCCATCAAGAAAAGCAAAAGCGTCTTTGCGAAACGGGTACTCAGTAGACAAGAGTCTTGTATTTCCAGGCCAATGCATCATATTGGGAAGTACAAATTCTTTCCTTTCAGTAGAGGAATCATTATTGTTATGAAATACATCATCCAAGACATCTGCTAAGGATGCATCTTGTATAGCGGCACCATCCTGAAAATGTAGTCCATAATCAAAGTTGCCAAAATCGCTTGAGTACATCGAATCCATATGTGATGAAGCAAAATCGATGCTTGTCTGCGCTGGATAATATGTTCTGTCATTCATTTGAGTAAAACTGGGTCCATAATGAGATGAATTGTCCCTTGCAAGTGGATTTTCCTATATCACAGGAAAACACAAGCTGGTTTATGATGAGACCTGATGAAACAAATTGTGAAACAGAATGCTACACTTTGTGCAAACAGAGAAACCATAACCGAAAAATATGTAATACCTCTACTATGGTTTTCCCCAAAACACGGTCTTTGGCGCGAGATGATTCAGGGCGATTGATAGAAGTATTGTTAATCACTGAAACATCAGGTTTCACATCATTACTCTTGTCGTTTAAACACCTCTCAGTGTCATCCGATCTATTTAACGCATGTACACGAGACGCAGCTGTTTCTTGAACCATTTCAGAAGATGTATCATCAGGAGAGCATCTAGTTGTGGTGGGTGTTGTATTGACATTCTCTATTTCATCACAGTTTGCAGTATCACAACTATCACTAGGCTTGTGGAACAAGCGACACAAAACATACGGGTTCTGTTCCAAACACACACACCAAAACAGAACAATATAAGCAAGCCAAATAGTTGTAACAAAACACATATCAACAAGCCAAAAGGTCACCATCAAAGACCAAAAACGTTCATCCAAGAGTAATAGTACTAAAACTAAACAACATCAACTCGGTTATCACCATTACAATAAATAAAATCTTACTATGTGAAGCAGACAGGGAGCTAGAACTGACCTTAAATAGAATGAGAAAAAGAGAATAAACAGACCTGGCCAGGTGCAGTGCCATCAAGTTCCTTATCAGTAGCACGATACTCATGCATAATCCAATCAGTACGCTCTCCTCTAGGAGCCCGACCACGATAAAAGACAAGAGTCTTCTTCATACCAATAATCACCTTCTTAGACTTAATGGTTCGATCTTTCCCAGTAGCTTTCCAGTAACCAATGTCAGTAGCTCTATTAGAACGATGACCACTCGGATACTTACGATAACGAGGACAAAAAAAGAACCATTCTTGATCATCTGTCTTTATCACCGAAAGCCCTAAAAAACAATCGAACAAAACCCTTAACATCATCACTCTCAAAACAAAGCCAAAATTTCACAAAAAGCTTCAACCTTTTGCAATTCTCAACCTCTGTAAAACTCTGTTTCTTTGTGTTCTTCTCTACCATATAAAGAAGATGAGAAAGAGAGAACTAACCAGGTAAGTCCCATGGCTCCCACTTGCAAACATCGATCTCAGGGATGACTCTAACCTCTGAATCACGGCCGTTGATTTTTAACCGTAGGTAATGATTGATGAGTTCTTCATCCGTTGGTCTAAATCTGAAACCTAGAGGTAAAGCTTCCATAGACAACAAAGCTTACTCCGTCGTCATCTCCGGTAAAGTTTTGATTTTTTCTTTTTGGGTCTTCTTTGGTTCACAAAACAAACCTGAAGCAAGCTCTTTGAGCTGAGCTTGACCCACTTGGTTGCAGTGGTGTGCCAATTGTGCCGTGTTCTGACTCGCACGTGTGACGTCAGTGTAATTGATTTACCTATTTTACCCTCGGTTAAGTCAATATAATTACGGGAACCACGGCTCAATCCTTTTAGGCGCCGTTTGCTATCTTTTTTTGACTCGATGATAAGTAAGGCTACGTACGTGCCGTCAGGGTCCACCACACACATTAGATTCCTTCACGTGGTTCTATAAAGTTGCTTAATATAGTTGATTTATGTATTTTAACTTTTCCCATTTCTGGCATATGTTTTGTATATTATACAGTAAACTACTATATATGTCGTGAATGCATTATGCATTATGCATCATATGATCAACCTCAGGCAAGATTACATTGTTGTCGGTTTTTGTCATAATCAATGAATACATTTTTGACATACTCATCTCTATTTACGGCTTTGGAACGATTAATATTTTTTTGTTTTATTTGTTGTAGTATGACTGTATGAGATGATTCATTCGACAACCAAACTAGATTCTAACTTTTTAGGCGTGAATGTTTAGTAATTTTTGAAAGATTTAATCCATTTTCAAAGAAAAACTAAAAACCCTTTTATATTGGTTTCTCATTTTCTTTTCTACGTGATTTTTTTTCTTTCATTTTTCACATTTTTAAAAAATTTTAATCTTTTTAACAGAAACCAAAAACCAAATAAATAAAAACTAAAAACTAAAAACCAATTTAAAAAACCATTCCATATTTCCATTCATGGCATAAGTGTCTAGGACCAAACACATAATTTCTTTGCATATGATACTATGATAGTAAGTATAGTAAGTATACTATTTGTCGGGGTTATTATGTGGAAAGTTTTCCATAGAGCCGTGTTAAAGGCATATAAGTGTCTACTAGGACTAAATACTATAACTATAGTCATTGCTAAAAAGAAAAAAAAGAAAGTTAAAGTTTCATAAAGTACAAAAAGCCTTCCCTGCTCTGTAAAAGTTACGTGTCCGTAACTTCCGTCCCCAATTATTTGCTCCTATTTTTTCAATGGGCTGGTATTTCGGCCCACTAAGTTTTTGGTCTGTTATAGTTTCATGATTGGGCCACACGTTAGATCTAAATTGCACTTGTTTCTACCGGCATAAAGTTACTTGGGAATGTGGTTAAAAATATTATTTATCCACAAAAACTTATTAAAAATGTTACTTTTTGTTCTTCAAAAATATCATTTTTAATTGAAAAAAGGTGTGAGAAGACTAAATTATTCATATCCTAAAAAAAGAAATCTAACTAATATACCATGAACAGTTAGTTTTCAAATGAGCCATAATCGTTAGAGTCTTTCCAAATGTGTCATAATGATGGCATGAGAGAGAAAGGGAAAGACTAAATTATCCTTGGCAAAATCTGAAGTAACAAAAAACAAAACACCCTACCACAAAAAACGTTTTATCCTTCACTTCGTCTTCTCCCATGTTCTCTCTTACGCAGCTCTGTGTGTGTTGCTCTTTTTTTTTAAACAAATCAACTTACCGTAACTATAATTTTGTTTCCAAATTTCTGGCAGCCCGTCGCTCTCTGATACATATGACCCGTCGCTTTCTGTAATTATCCTTTGAAATTCTAGTGAAAGAAATCGCAGCAGGTTCCCGTCACATTATGGGTCAGATCTGGAATCTGGAGAAGCGTTTATTGTGGACAACATAGAAACTCAGTAGACTAAATCTCAGTAGACGAAATCGGTGTGTTATTATTATTGTCCACAAAGATATTGTCTACCATGAAGTGTAGTGTTCTTTTAAATTTGTCTATTTTGTGTTAGATTTTGTCTGTCATTATTTCTCCGGTCCAGTTAAGTCATGTCTCTTGTTGTTATCTACTGTGATATTGTCTTTCTGAAGTTATAGAAATGGGAGTGGATAAATTCGCACTCGGTTGGACCAGATATGGTATCTGGAAAACCGTTTCGTATGGACAACCTAATAACTCAGTAGACTAAATTTTAGTAAACAAAATCGTTTTGTTATAATTATTGTCTAGTATGTATTGTCTATCATGTGTAATTGGAAGATCGTTTGTTCTTGACACCCTAATAAATCAGCAGATGGACTCGTTTTCAAAAAATATTGTCAACCATTTTATATGTTGTCCACTTGGTATGGGTGGATGGACTAGTTCTAATATGAACATGTTGTGTCCACCACTACGAGGACTTGTCTCAACTTTAATATGTTGTCCACAACTTCGCGTGGACTTGTTTCGATATTGTTATGTTGTCCACCACTTTGTTACAATATATTTATCTGTTGTCCATCAATTCTCGTCCACGCGGCTGGGAAATGCTAACGCGTCCATCTTTCTCCATTTGCCACCATCGATAGAAATTTAAGTGTTTAGTAAAACTGAGTATGTCATATTTAATGGATATGATATTTTTGAAAAGATGAAACAACATATGACACATTTGGAAATAATTTTGAAAAATATGGCAGAAATGGCAAAAATCCCTCCTAAAAACTGAGAAAAGCGAAAGCGGGAGAATTTAAAGTGCAGGCAGGAGAATGATGTTGTTCATCATTCTGCACCAGTGTGATGGACAAAAACCTTGGTCGTTGTATCTGGTCCACTGGAATTGCAAATATGCAGTATAGATACTGTTTTCTGTTAACAGTGGACACAAATCATCGTACTAAACCTTGGCTATGGTCCACTAAAGAGACGAAGAACATAATAGTGATGGAAAAAAACTTTGGCTGCTAGATGTGGTCTACCGGATCTGCAAACTTGTAGTGTCGACAAGTTTTTTTGTTAGCAATGGAAACAAAACACATGACCAAACAGATATGGTCCACTGGACATGATAGTAGTGGACAAAAACCTGGTCGGGTGGATCTGGTCCACCGGATCTGTAGACCTACAGTTTAGACAAGTTTGATAGTGGTAGACAAAAACTTAGTCGGCTGGATCTGGTCCACCGTACACCAGGTCGGCTGACCTCCAGTGTGGACAAGTTTTATTGTTAGCAATGGACACAAAACGTATTATCAAACATATGTAGACTAAAGAGAACGAAGGACATAATAGGGATGGAAAAAACCCTGATCAGCTAGATCTGATCCACCGGATCTGTAGATCTGCAGTGTAGACAAGTTTGGTAGTGGTAGACAAAAACTTGGTCAGCTGGATCTGGTCCACCGGACACCAGAATTGCAGACCTCGAGTGTGGACAAGTTTTATTGTTATTAATGGACACAAAACACATTACCAAACGTATATAGTCCACTAAAGAGAACGAAGGATATAATAGAGATGGACAAAAACCTGGCCGGATGGATCTGGTCCATCGAATTTACAGACCTGCGGTTTTGTCTGTCTGCGGTCGGGTATAAGAACTCTGAAATTTGACCTAGCGATTTCACCTGCCATGGCAAAGACAAACGGATCAGACGGAAGTCTTGGGCGAAGAATTGTGTCTAGATGAAGAATTTATCTATTATATGCGGCCTACGGACAAAAACAGATGGAGTTTTGCAGAAAGAGATTCAGTTTGTGCCGCATCGCCGACAACAGACTAAGAGACATTGAGATGGAAAAAGATGAAAAATTGAGAGAGACTGAAGATGGATAAATGGGAAAGTCGAGAGTTAGAATGAGGAGAGAGAGAATTTTTGATTTGGGAAAAAAATTGATGAGAGATTTTTTTTTCTTACGTTTTTTGTGTTAAAAAAGGGTATAATGGTCTTTCAGTTATGGGATTTTGGCAGACTGGAAAAAAGGAAAAATGATTGGCAGCTACACAGAGTATGCTCCAACACATCACCACACATGCAGACTATATTAATGCCTTGTAAACTACATGAACTATTGACTACACATACGGACATGTATGAACTAATGACGGTTATGTGCTGAACACCATAACCATCGATTTCGGTACCGCTCCGATGTACGGCTCGATGGAATCCGGTACCGTCGATTAATCCCATTTAAGACCCGATTAAAATTTTGACCCGCTAATAATCTGACCCGCTAATCAAACCGGACCACATTTAATTGAGCCAAAACCCGGTCTAATTACAAATTACATAGCTAAAAGTAAAAAACATAATCCCGATGGTTTTAGTTTCTCATTTCTCGATCTAACCTAAAAAAAAAAATCCTCTTTACCTAGGGTTCTTGAGAGAAGAGGGTTTCAGATCAAACACGAATCAGAGTGAATCGAACTTGTTTTGTAGGGTTTCAGGGTGAATCGAACTCGAATCTCGTTACAATGAGGTAAGAGCTCTCATTTGGCGACTTTATGTATATGTTTAAATTTCCGACAGTAGAGTTTCTGGGTAGAGTTTCTGAGTTTATGGGTTTGTTATTGAATGGTTTTTGTGGAGTTAAGTGGAGTTTTGTGGGGTTTATATAAGGAAACGAACATGTGGGGTTTGGTTTGTCGAGTAAAGAAAACAAAGTTTCTTGTCTGTTTGTGTCGGGATTTTGTCGGAGTCAAAGTATTACTTTTTTTTTTACCATTTTTATCATTGTTTAAGTCATGTTATTGAGAGATTAAGCTGATATGTGTTTTTTTTGGTTTGTGAAGTAACAAGGGGCTTGTCAAATTGAATTGCTATCATTCTGGGAAATTCAAAACAATTGATGGTTCGCCGGCTTACGTTGACGGCGTGATGGACGTGATTCAAGTGGATCTTGGTGTTATATTCGCAGATGTGATATTGAAGTTGCTTGATAAGAGGATTGGCATCGGGATAATGTGGTACAAGCTACCATTTGAAGAAGTAGGAGAAAAGCATCATCTCTGGGAAAATGTGGATGCGAATAAGAAGAAGATGCAGGCCGGAGGGTGTTGAATGAGAGAGCTAGACGTTTATGTTGAGAAACCAGTTGTTGAGGAGTTACAAATGGAGATTGGCACAACGTTACCTCAAGATAATCAGAGTGATGGAGAAAACGACCCGACATATGAACCTGAAAGTGAAAATGATGCATCAGATGATGACGCTATTGATGAAGAAGATGGTTTATCTGATAATGCAGAATCAGCTGATGAGGATGAGGTTGGTGAAGGAGATATAGAGGTGTTTAACTAACAATTACGAAGAACAAATTCCAGATGAAGATGATGTCTACCCTGCTACTGATGATTCGTCTGGTGATGAAGAAGAACAGGCAGAGAGGTTAGTAAAATGAAACTTACCTGATGGTGTGTTCAGCCTAAGGCAAGTATTTTCCAGTGGTCAGGAGTTTAAGCAGAATGTGATCCGATATATACTGAAGACAAGGCGTAAAGTTGTGTATGATAGATGGGAAAAGGAAAGACTTGGTGCTAAGTGTTTTGAAAAAGGTTGTGGATAGCATATATATTGTGCTATTGAGAATCCAATAGGGAAATGGATGGTGAAAACATACTATGATGAACATCAATGTCATCCGGTGGGAAGATGTAAGCAAATAAAGAGCCCTGTGGTTGTAGACTTATTTGTTGAAGACATAAAAAGTGCTCCGGAGATCAAAGACGAGATGAAGAGGATATACAACATTATCATCACACCTGCACAGTCACAATCAGCAAGAAGAAGGGCATTTAAGAAGCTGCAAGACGAATGCAATGAGCAGTTTTCAAGGCTTAGGGTTTATCAGTATCAACTCACCAAGTAAGCTAATGTAACAATCTTTTCATATTGTATGTTCTCAATAACATATCTCGGCTTTTAACTTTGATTTCGCTTTATCATTCAGGACAATGGTCGATAGTACAATGGAGATTAACACTACAGCCAGAGCAGATGGAACTGATGAATTCCACCAGATGTATATATGCTTTGAACCGTTGAGGACTTCATGGAAGCAAAACTGTTGACTGATCATAGGATTGGATGGTACCTTTTTGAAGCACAATATCCAAGGGATTCTACTTACAACAGTTGGTAGAGATCCTAACAATCAAATATATCCTATAGCTTGGGCAGTTGTATCAGGGGAGAACAATGACAACTGGAAGTGGTTTATTCACAAGCTGAAGGTAGACTTGGATTTGGGTGATGGTGAAAACATTACCATCATATCTGACATGCATAGAAGTCTCATTCATGGGATGCCAATGGAGCTACCAAGGGCAGAATACCAATCTTGTGCTAGACACATCTACGCCAACCTGAAAAAGGTTCACAAACCTGATACATTGAAGCCATTGTTCTGGAGAGTTGCAAGCAGTTACAATGAAGCTGATTTCAAGACTAACTTGGCTGTTTTCAGAGAGATGGATCCAAAGGCTTGTGTTGATCTTTTGAAGAAGGATCATCGTCAATGGTGCAGAGCTTTCTTTAGGGTTGGTTCTTGTTGTGGTGACACACACAACAATCACACAGAGTCCTACAACAGAACATTGAAGAAAGCAAAGAGAAAACCATTTGTGGAGATGTTGGAGCTAATAAGAAGAGATGCAATGCAGCGGATCGCAACAAGGTTTAAGGTAGCTGAGAAGGAGACTGCCAAGTACACAAAGAAAGCAAGGAAAAAGGTTGAGAAATCATGTGAGGAGGCCCAGAATTGCTACTCTCTTTCAAGCACATGTGGAAAATATGAGATTGTCGAGTTTGGGAATGGATTTAGTGTGACATTGTCTAAGAGAGAGTGCGCATGTAGGAAGTGGGATTTAACTGTCATTCCTTGCCGCATGCTATATGTGCAATCAGAGAGAATTGTCAAGAGGTTGAGGACTACATTTCCGATTACTACTTGACAGAAAAATGGAGAGACAACTATCGCAGAGGGTTGTCTAGAGTTAATGGAACTAAGTTTTGGGAGGCAACTGGAGGAAGACGCATTTATGCACCGCCGTTTAAACCACCTCCAGGAAGACCTAAGGGAAAAGCAAGAATTAAAAGCTTACATGAATCACCAAGTAAGAATAAGAATAAGCATAAGGTTGGCCGACAAGGAAGAATAGTACATTGTGGTTTATGTGGTGAAGCAGGGCATAATTCAAGAAAATGTCCTAAGGAGGTATGATTCTTGCTTTTAACTATAGTACATTGTGGTTTGATAAAATCCGTTTCTGTTTTTTGGTTGTTAACTATGTTTCACACTTATTTTGAAGTCTGAGGAGAGCAGAACAAAAAGAAAGAAACTTGCCCTTGATGCTTAAAATGCTGCTCAATTGGAGGCTCAAGATGAAGCAGAAATGGAAGCAGCAATGATAGCTCAAGAGGAAGCTGATGCGGACATCAGATCTAAACCAAACCGAGAGCATGGCAAACCAACCGGGCCACACACCAAACTGGTCCACGAAGAGCATCTTGGAGAATCTTTTCCCAAATGGAGTTCCGATCAAGCACAAAGAGAAGGGTTAATTATTCATCATCAAATTAATCCCAAGGAGTCCAATGGTTCAAGAGGGATCAAGCATCAGCAAGTCAAATGATCTCATTGTTGGGATATGACTGTTGCACTCTTTTTCCCTTGTCTAGGGTTTTTCCCACTGGGTTTATCTAGAAAGGTTTTTAATGAGGCAACACCAAGTCATCAAGGAATCACTTACCATTCATCTGATTCAAAGATGACACAAGAAGTCATCGCTGAAGTACTTGTTGGACTATTCACTGGACCTGCTGAACTACTCGCTCACATACATGATGAACTACTCGCTGATGGACTTGAACTACTCGCAGATGAATCAGACATCATTGCAAGCTATGAAGAGTTTCGGCCTTTTGACACTTGGACCAGCCCTAGAGGAAGCCCATACACCTATTTGATTCACCACAAGTCTCCAGCCCATGGAGAACAACCCAAGAGAAGACCCAAGTCCAAACCACCCTTTGAATCATGTCCATTGATCTACTTGAAGCCAGATAAGGAAACTTTCATTTACCTTCACTTGGACGTGTCCTAAAGCTACATATGGAAACCAAGAGTACCTCTACAGCCACCAGTGAATATTTGGAGGAAATTCACAAGCAATAATAGCCATTGGATCAGGCGGATTCAATCTTATTACTTGCCTTTTTCGGACCCGATTGTCATCAATGCACAACGACTACTTCCTATTATATTCTTGTGCATATTCGAGTTTCCACAAGTATTCAAGAAGCTTCCAAGATGTCACCACTTCCTCCCCAAGTTAACGAGATACAAGGCACACCTCACTTGCCTTATTTGCACCGATTCTACACTTAATAGTCCAACACCATATTTTCATTAATTGTTGTGATTTGTTTCTTGTTTTAGAACACTAGAACGTGTAGCTGAAAATATATATGCTCATTAGTTTGTTCATTGTAAAGGACCCTTGATCATTTTAAAGTAAGAGAAACGTTTTCTTCTTTACAAAGTTTGAGTCTTTGTATTGCTTTGTTCTTTAGTTCTTTGTGAGTGATTCACTTAGCGCTTCAGAATCCTGCAGATTAAGTTTGTTGAGTGATCTAACATCCTTCATTCGTTCATTGATCGAGCGAGTCGATTATTCCACCGATTGAGCGAGTCAATCACCCATCTATCCATCGTACTACCCCTTGATTCACGAGAGAGTGCTTCAGAGCCAGCTCGTGAATTCCACCTTCCGCAAGATAAGCTTGGAATCTCTTGATCCTTGTGTGATCTTAAGTTGGAGTGATTCCAATCTTATATCATCTGGTATCAGAGCTTCAAAAGCTCCTATCCCCAAAGTTGTATCTCTTCAACCTATATCTTTTTCAATTTTTGTTATTTAATTTTCTATAAAATCTAAAACCAAATAATTTTTTTGTTTCCTGTTTTGTTCTTGTTTATTAGTTTCAGTGTCAAAAAAAAAACACAATAATTATTATTTGCTTTAGTTTATTATTTATTTCCGTATTTATTATTTAAAAAAAAACCATAACAAAATCACATTTTTTTGTTATTTTAAATAATTTTTGAAACTTTATAAAACCAGAAAGAAAAATAAAAATTGATTTATTTTGTTATTGAAATTTTCGGATTTGTTATATAAAAAAAAATGCATTTCTATTTTATATTTAATCGTTTCTTTATTATTATTATTTTTTGTTTGATTTACTTTTTGATACCTCTTTCTTTTGCTTATGCGAGATTCCTCTATAACAAAGACAAGAGCATTCATGGAGTCCATTGATTTTGATTCGGATAAAGAAATCCAGAGAGAAGAGCCTTATCAAGTCACGTCGGATGAGAAAGACAACTATGAAGCTATCTCGTGGCAACGAGATGGTAGTTCAGCTTTTGATTCAAGTGATGAACCAGATCGTGAAGCACCAGACCCAGAACCACCCGACTCATACAACACCAATAAAGGCTACTCTAAACCATGGATTAAATTTAATGATGATTTTTGTAGTCATGGTTCAAAAACTCCATTAACCCAATATATGTATTTTGCAGGAAAAGGTAATTACCTAAAGTGGAGAGGGAACACGGAGTATGAAAAAGGAGCAATGAATGGCTACGATTATCGATGTTCTCATAGGCAGGAAGAGAAGTCCAACCATCACATCTTCTCACACCAAGTGCCTACAACCTCACTACAAGCAAAACCGAGAGACAAGTTATGTCGCACAAAGCCACAAGTGGTACATGAAGTGACTCAAGGAGCATCAATTCGACCTAAACCACCTCCAAGTGGTAGACGTGATCCCCTATGGGAGAGAGACGCAAGGGCCAGTAAGATAAGAGGAGGCGAGCTCAAACATGGCACTAGCAAAGACCCATTGCTATCTAATCCCAACCAGACCTACAAGACAAATTTCAGGTTATCTCTAAACAATAGTTATAAATATTTTGGAGCTGAAAGTTTTGAGTTTGCAGGACACAAAAGAGATTATCCACAGTGGGAACATAACATAGACATGTACTTTAAGTACTATGCCATTCCCAAAGAAGAAAAGCTCGAATACTGTCTTGAACAACTCGTGGGAAACGCAAGTCTTTGGTGGAACCAAGAAAAAAAAGTTAGACGAAGGTCACTCAAAACGTGGGGACAACTAAAGTTGCTTATGAGGAAGATATATTCACCTCAAATGCTGTCCCAGCCTAGTCAAAACACTTACCCTTCAAAGGAATCAATGCAAGAGAAAACTATACATCAATGTGTCAGTTCTAATCAAAATTCTGCCAAGGTAAGTGGCAAGAATACTGAGCTTAATTTTTATCAACAATTTGACCACATGATGCACTTGTTGTCATCCAAAAGGTATGAGAAAGGTACATGTGCAAAAGGAAAATCGGATCCCACACCTTCGCTAGAACCGCAAGACAAACCCGAGAGAGGTAAGTCCTCTAATTCTTCAAAGTCAAATTAATCGACATGTTATAGATGTCATAAGAGAGGTCATTTTGCTGCAACATGTCCTGAAAGACAAGTAGAAGATGTCACATTGCTAGAATTAAAACTGAATGCATCTAGTTCAAACGACAGTTTATCAACATCAAGTTTAGAAATTCCCAATTCTAGATTAATGTGCTTGCCTTTGCCAAAAGTTATTGATGCAGGTAAATTTCATAGCATGGATGACATATCTAAAGAGGTAGACTACAAGGTATTAACTTCAAAGGTAGATGATGTTGATACAAGTCTTAAGGCAGAACTGTTGGAAACAACATCTACACTAGTTTGCCGAAATAAGGTGTATAAGCAAGAAACTCCTAAAGCATGTGTGAAGGCACAACCATGTTCAACAACATCTGATCTTGCTTCGAAGATCACTCTCATTGGGGGGGGGGGGAGATTTGATGTCAAGCACTTTACATGGTACTCTAGTAAGTAAAACATATGATCTTGTTCGATATTGGAATAATTTAACAATTGGTCGTAGCTTCAAACACTTTGTTTTAAATGATTCAACTTCAAGTATAATTCACTTGATTTTATCCTTAAGTGTCAAGAAAGATACAGGTACCATAGACATGTATAGTGGCGAGCGAGAGACCACATCCAAAAGGATCTTAAATGTGGAGCAAACAGAAAGGTTAGCAAGGTGTGATAACATGCAACCAAACCAAGAGTTAAAAACGTGGTTACAAGCCACTAAAGAAGATGAGATTAACACTGACATCTTGCTGCAAGAAGAACCACCATATCAAACATTAAATCAACCAACCTTGTTGATTTTGAATGATACACTCATCGTTGAACTATGTCAAGTAAGTAACCCATTATTTCAATTTATTTCTAATCATTTGAATGATGTCATTATAAACTTATCAAAATCTAAAGAGTGTGAGAAAAATGTAGGTTCTTTAAATAAACCTATTGAACCAGTTTCTTTTATTAATACATATCGAATAGTTGATTTACTTTGTGATATACTTAGTGCCATACTTTGTAGAAAAGAAATGGTTCAAACCAAAAATATTTTACATATTTGTATTGATCCCATGGCTGTAATAATGCACTTGTTCTTCGCCAAAAGTGTCAACAACATTGCAGGTACAAGAGAGGATCATAAAGGCAATTTATCGGAGATGAAGAGACCCATGAATATTCCAAATCAAAACCGGGGTAAATCAGCACCATTTGCGGTCACACCATTCCTTAAGGAGACTAGAAGAGTCCCGACGTTCACACCATTCCTTAAGGAGACTAGAAGAGTCCCAAAATCTTGCTTAATTAAAGAGGAACCACCGGATCTCAAAGCTCAAGCTCAGATCCAAGGAGGAGCTAAGGATGCTACACCATCAACCATGATACCGGATCAAAACAGAGGCGTGATCCTATCTTTCTTGCTCAGAGGAGAGCAACTTGATGCGCCACGCATCATCAAACCAAAACCATACCGAGGTAAGACCCTAAACTCCCAAAATCGAATGAAAGCTAACTTGCTTTTCTTGGTGCAGATTGTACAGTTTCGAGGACGAAACTTTTTCAAGGGAGAGGGTATGATGCGGACATCAGATCTAAACCAAACCGGGAGCATGACGAACCAACCAGGCCACACACAAAACCGGTCCAAGAAGAGCATCTTGGATAATCTTTTCCCAAATGGAGTTCCGATCAAGCACAAAGAGAAGGGTTAATTATTCATCATCAAATTAACCCCAAGGAGTCCAATGGTTCAAGAGGGATCAAGCATCAGCAAGTCAAGTTATCTCATTGTTGGGATATGACTGTTGTACTCTTTTTCCCTTGTCTAGGGTTTTTCCCACTGGGTTTACCTAGAAAGGTTTTTAATGAGGCAACACCAAGTCATCAAGGAATCACTTACCATTCATCTGATTCAAAGATGACACAAGAAGTCATCGCTGAAGTACTTGTTGGACTATTCACTGGACCTGCTGAACTACTCGCTCACAGACATGATGAACTACTCGCTGATGGACTTGAACTACTCGCAAATGAATCAGACATCATTGCAAGCTATGAAGAGTTTCGGCCTTTTGACACTTGGACCAGCCCTAGAGGAAGCCCATACACCAATTTGATTCACCACAAGTCCCAAGCCCATGGAGAACAACCCAAGAGAAGACCCAAGTCCAAACCACCCTATGAATCATGTCCATTGATCTAATTGAAGCTAGATAAGGAAACTTTCATTTACCTTCACTTGGACGTGTCCCAAAGCTACATATGGAAACCAGGAGTACCTCTACAGCCACCAGTGAATATTTGGAGGATATTCACAAGCAATAATAGCCATTGGATCAGGCGGATTCAATCTTATTACTTGCCTTTTTCGGACCCAATTGTCATCAATGCACAACGACTACTTCCTATTATATTCTTGTGCATATTCGAGTTTCCACAAGTATTCAAGAAGCTTCCAAGCCGTCACCACTTCCTCCCCAAGTTAACGAGATACAAGGCACACCTCACTCGCCTTATTTGGACCGATTCTACACTTAATAGTCCAACGCCATATTTCCATTAATTGTTGTGATTTGTTTCTTGTTTTAGAACACTAGAACGTGTAGCTGAGCCTATATATGCTCATTTGTTTGTTCATTGTAAAGGACCCTTGATCATTTTAAAGTAATAGAAATGTTTTCTTCTTTACAAAGTTTGAGTCTTTGTATTGCTTTGTTCTTTAGTTCTTTGTGAGTGATTCACTTAGCGCTTCAGAATCCTGCAGATTAAGTTTGTTGAGTGATTCAACATCCTTCATTCGTTCATTGATCGAACGAGTCGATTATCTCACCGATTGAGCATGTCAATCACCCATCTATCCATCGTACCACCCCTTGATTCACGAGAGAGTGCTTCAGAGCCAGCTCGTGAATTCCACCTTCCGCAAGATAAGCTTGGGATCTCTTGATCCTTGTGTGATCTTAAGTTGGAGTGATTCCAATCTTATATCAGAAGCTGCACTAGAAGGTCAAGAGGAAGCTGGGACCTCAGCCCAATGTGAAGTTGAAGTCCAAAATGTTTCATCAACTGCACCACAAGGAAGCCAAAGGATCCAAAGGTTACTCTTTGGATAAACTACTCAACATTGATGTGGTTTGGTAATGAAAACAATGTTTTAGCCCTTTTTAGATGGGTATGCGAGTAAACTTTATTCTTGTCACTTGGTTTTTTGTCTCTTTTTGATGGATTTGTGACAAAGAGAAACTCGTATCGGGGTTTATAGGGTTTTGTAGTTCAAGACAAAATATTTTCGGATGTGTTTAAGCAAACTCGTTTTGGATTAATCTGTTTGATGGACTTATTTGTTTGATGTGGTTTGTTACTCACAACTCAGAAGAAGAAATCCATAATTAATCCTTACTGACAATTAGTTTTACAAGAAACAAACAACCGACAACACACCCACATACGACAATTGGGTTTAACGCAAACACACAATGGTTCCAACAGCACATACAAGCAATCCGGATAACCCAGTGATGATTAATCGATGCTTAAACATTACTTTTTCAGCATCTTCAACATGCTTCTCCAAATCACTCCGCAATTCCATAATTGTCTTTTGGAGGTGATCTATCAATTTAACCTTCTCACGATTTTCGGCTACAGCTTGGATCAAGGCGTTTCGCGGCCACCCACTCACCTCTTCTTTATCAAACCACTTAAAGTACTTGCAGTGCTCAGTTCCACCATCCTACAACCATTTAAAACACTCAAAAGTTGCCAATTTTAACCAGATTTACAAATAAACAACACACACAACAAACATACCTTGTACATTGGAAAAAAATTTCTACCATGATTAGTTTCAATCTCTAATGTAAATATCTTTGCTGGGAATCCACAATCACACTTCTTCATAACTCCAGAAGATCTACTCATGCTAGATGAACCCGTGCTTAAATCCATCTTAGCAAATTCACACAAACATCTATTACATCAAACAACTTATATGCATCTATTCCCTAATCTACGTTTCAAACCGAAATAACCACAATATCATAGATCTATATTGCCAATTTCATCTCATAGATCTATTTTGTCAATTTCGAGAAATTCAAGTATGACCAAACCTGTTACAAGCTCCAAAATTTGCTGGATTCGTAGTTAGATTTTCTTTCACCAAATCCCCTCACCTACACAAATCCTCTATTCTAAACCATGTCGCTTCTTCCTCGTACTCTCTTTAGAGATAAGAACACATAGATTCGATAATAAAATGTGTTTTTGTTTCTCGAGTTTTACTTGGTGAGGTAGGTTTTGTCTGGTTAATATCATAATCGGGTTTGCGATATAAATCGGGTTTGGCCAAAAAAAACGGTTTGATTAGCGGGTCAAAATTTTAATCGGGTCTTAAACGGGATTAATCGACGGTACTAGATTCCGTCGAGCCGTACATTGGAGCGGTACCGGAATTTATGGTTATGGTGTTCAACACATAACCGTCATTAGTTTATACATGTCCATATGTATAATCAATAGTTCATGTAGTTTACAAGACATTAATATAATTTGCATGTGTGATGATGTGTTGGAACATACTCTGTCTAGGTGCCAATCATTTTTCCAAAAAAAAAGAGAAAAATTGCATTGACCAAAATGTTTGTACATGACAGTTTTTATAAAATTCTCTTATTTCTTTTCACATAACCAATAAATTATTAAACTAGTTTTGAACCATGTATACGAAAATGCATGGAAAAGTATTTTTTGTTAAATAACCAATTTAGCAAAGAATCTTAAAAAAGATGTATAGGGAGGCTTTTAACCTCCTCCGTTAATAAACAAAAACGACCCACCAAACAAAACTCTCTCCTCTCTCTTCTTAATTCCCTTGCCTTATATGCTCTCTCTCTCTTCACTCTCTTGTAAGCCATGGGAGGAGAAGTGACGGAGACCCTACTGCAAAAGTCCACGGAGAGCGGCAGAGAAGAGGATGAGTTTGGGATGAGAGAGAAGGTTTGGAGGGAATCTAAGAAGCTATGGGTTGTGGCTGGGCCAGCGATCTTCACGAGATTCTCTACGTCAGGACTATCTTTGATAACTCAAGCTTTCATTGGCCACCGTGGCTCAACCGAGTTGGCCGCTTACTCCATCACCCTCACCGTTCTCCTCCGTTTCAGTAATGGTATCTTGGTTAGTACTATATGCGCACTATTAATTAACGAGAATAATACAACAATAGTAGTATCACTTATTCTTCCACTAATACTTCACTAAAAAGAAAGAATATTTTTTTTGTTCGTAATAAAGACTAGAGTATCTATGTTAGGGTGTTTGGAGTAGTTTGAATGATATATATGTTTGGAGTAATTTGAATGACATATATGGTGACGTGAATGCTTAGATAGACTTCTTGTCGGAGATTGTTTTGGTTTCTTCTTTAACCAGTCATAAATTCACAACCATACAACTCTTTCTTTGGCCTTATGAAATAAAAATATGTCATATCTTTACATTATAGATTGTATGTAGACGGGTTTGGAAGAAATTGTTGGTCGTACTTGTCGTTAACACTGCAAGAAAACATGCCTTTTGCGATGGACATATATATCGCGAATCCTTCGCAAATCGACAAAAGCGAGAGATTTGCAAGGAACGTCAGTTTCTCGCAAATTGGTCAACGTTGCAAATCCTTCGCAAATTTTGCGAGGAATAATTTTTCCTCGCAAATTCCACGCATATTGCGAGGAACTTTTTTGTCTAGCAATATCCTAGCAACTTTTGTATCTAGTAAATCCCTCGCAAATTTGCGATGCTTTTGCAATTAATATTTCCATCGCAAATTCTAATAACGGTATAAAAAAAATTAAAAATTTTCATTTTGGTAAGCTTAATTAAAATTAAACCTGTAATTAAAATTAAACTTGTAATTAAAATCAAACCTTGAAAACTTATGCAAATTAAAGTTGTAATTAGAAGTACTAAGTTTACAAAATAAGTTAACAAAACATAATAACCGATTTTGTTCTACACAAAACATTACATATGAGAGGTTCAAAGGATAAAAGAGCATTCATCAGTGTTTACTGTCCGGCGGTTGCATCTCCGGTCGCAGGTCTAGTCGCCGAATCTTCTCGGGGAAATCTAGCAACAAAGTCTGGATCTTTCTCTGCAAGATAATCGAGGTATGCATCATAACTATGCATCTTCTCTGAATTTTCTTGCATCTTCAGAGCATTTTCTTGCATCTTCTCTGCATTGGCCTGTAGTTGAGTTGCATGAATTGCAAGAACAGCTTCGGCAGCAGCAAGCTTCGCAGCTAGAACAAGTGGATCTTCAGAAGGAGGAGGCGGTTGACCAATCTGAGCTGAAGATGCTTCTGCTTGCATGTTACCAACCCCATATATCCGGTTCTTTTTCTTCGGAGCAACCTGCCAACAAAACATATACACACCATAAGTGTTTACACACATAGTTTACACAAACACAAACATTAACATAAACAATGAAGCATGTTTTACCTTGGCATAAATTTGGTTCTTTACAGTTACTGATAACCCGCCGGAAGCACTACTCTCCATGTTATCCGCTGATAATAGCTCAGACTCAGCTTCAGCTATCTTTGATGATACTTCATTGTACACCTTCTCAAACAGTCCATCAACAAACGACCCATCAGGTTTCCTATGAATGTCTTCTAGGACTCGCAGGAAATCAGGTAGTGGCTCACCAGTCCTCTCAGACTAAAAACAGAGAAATGAAACAACTATATTACTATATTGTAGATATGATATTATTAATGAACTTGTGCTAAACAGAGATATGATATGATTAATGAACTTGTGTTAAACAGAGATACTTACAAGCTTTCGTGCTCGGGCTTTAAAAGAGGTTTGACCAGAACAATGCTTATATATTCTGGTGCCATCAGGATCACTATAGCGAGCATTACGGCTATTGATACTCTTTGCTTCTGATTTTGGTTCACACCAAAACTTGACCAAGCCATCCCATACGGTAGGATCAAACTCATCTCTAACTCTTCCATTGATGGACGCATCCCAGTTATATGTTTGCTTGTAAAGACATAACATGAATCATAATCAGAATCAGAACCAGAATCAAGTGATAAACACACAAAATCTGTAATTTAAACACATCAACAAATCTGTAACTTACCGCAAAAGTTTCAAACCACCGATTTACAACCGGACCTGGTGTTTGGGTCCAATTGGCATGAGCTGTTTTGAAATCTCTTTCAAAAATGGTCCGGACAGTAGCAGCAACCAAAGAATCCTGGTCAAACCTACAAAACATAAGATAAAAGGAATGAGGATCATTGAAAATACAAAACATAAATATAAACTATAGGTTAGATACATAACATTCTTACCAGAGAGTACCCGGAGGTCGCTTAGGATCCAGTTTTGGTAAGGCAACATGCCCAGGACTTGCAAGTAACTCTTCCAAAGTGAAAAAAGTTTGAGAGGCAGTTACACCATTGACACGCGAAGTTGATTGCTGAGGAGGAAGATCATTTTGCACCGGAGGAAGATCATTTCGCACCGGTGAGGTACCTTGAAAAGAGGCGGTAGAATGTAGCTTTTGAGCAGAGCCAGTAGAGCGTACCCCTCGAGCAGGGATGGGAGGAGATAATCCTTGTGAAGATATGAACCTTGTGTAATGGTTTTGGTTGACAGATTCGTTTTGGTCTCGAGAAGACATCTGAGAAGAGAAGGAGAACATGTAAAAATAATTAGAACCCTAAAATTATCCAAAATTAAAAACAAAAATTAAAACCCCTAAAATCAAATCGAAACCCTAACCCCAGAATTAAGTCCCCAAAATCGAAACCCTAAACCCAAAATTAAATCCCCAAAATGAAAACCCTGAACCCAAAATTGAATCCCCAAATTCGAAACCCTAAAATCGAATTAAAACCCAAATCGAATCATAGCCTAAACCCAAATCGAATTCCCAAATTCAAAACCCTAAAATCAAATTAAAACCCTAATTGAATCATAACCCTAAACCCCAAATTGATTCCCCAATTTTGAAACCCTAAATTCGAATTAAAACCCAAATCTAAGAAAACATTCTAACTACAAAGAGATAGAAGGGGAGAGGAGGAGACTTACCGGCAAAGAAAGAAGAGATCGAGTCGGAGATTAATCGGACAAGAGAGAAGAAGAGGAGTTAGGGTTCGAGAAGGGTTCACCAGACCTGAGAGAAGAGGATGAGACTCACCGGAAAAGACAAAAGAGATCTGAGAAGAGAGAAGAAATCGGAGAAGAGAAGGATTAGGGAACTAGGGTTTTTTTTTGGCTGCGGATTAGTCGAGGTTTGAGCTACGCTCAAACTAGGTTTTCAATTTATATAGAAAAACACTACATCGCAAATCCCTCGCAAATATTGCTAAGGATTAGTTATGGTCCCTCGCAAATCCCTAGCAACCATATAAAAATATGTTATTAATATTTCCATACTTTACGAGAGAATTGCGAGAGACCGTAGCAAATCCCTCGCAAAGTCTTTTGGGTTTAAGTTTTGAAATTGGCATTTGTACCCTATCTTTGATTATAAACCTTGGATTCATCCTTTTAATCATTTATAATAATGTAATTAGTCTTTAGGGTTAAGGTTCAAGGGTTTAAAGTATCATTTGCGAGGGAATTGCTATGATTTGAGAAATTTGCGATGGATTTGCGACTAATTTAGGGTTTAGGTTTTGAAATTGGCATTTGTGCCCTATCTTTGATTATAAATCTTGGATTCATCTTTTTAATCATTAAAAGTATTGTAATTAGTCATAAGGGTTTAAAGTGTCATTTGCGAGGGCATTGCTATGGTTTGAGTGATTTGCAATGGATTTGCGACGAATTTGCTATGCATCTAGCGAACGCAAATTTGTCGCAAACTTTGAATATCTAATTTACAAAAACCATCAAAATAATTTTAAAAATTTAGTCAAATGAACTTGCAAGTATATTATAAGGTCCAATAGGCTCATCATACTCTTCTCTATCATCAAACTTTTCAAAATTGTCCAATTTTGCATCTTCCTCTAATCATTAACTATCTTCTACACTATATCATATACATGTTCATTACATTGAGCCAAATATTCCAAAATTTTCCAATTCTCCAACAATTTTGTGTTGTACTGCCCTATCTATGATTATAAGTCTTGGATTCATCTTTTTAATCATTAATAGTAGTGTTATTAGTCTTTAGGGTTTAGGGTTTAGGGTTTAGGGGTTAGGGTTTGAAGTTGTCACTTGCGAGGGAATAGCTACAATTAGTGTGTTTTGCGATGGATTAGCGAAGAATTTGCTATATATCTAGCAAATCTGTTGCAAATTTGTCGCAAACTTTGAATATTTTTTTTTAACAACAAACTTTGAATATCTTATTTATAAAAACCATCAAAATAATTTTAAAAGTTAGTAAAATTAACTTTCAAGTATCATAAGGTCCAATGTCTCATCATACTCTTTTCTATCATCTTTTTAATTATTAATAGTAATGTATTAGTAATGTAGTTCAGAATAATTCACCTTATGAACACATTGAAATGTATTTCAGAATAATTATATTAAGTTTTGTAATATTTATAAAAAAATAATTTCCTAATTTAGCAATGAATTTGCTATGGTTTTTGCAATTCACTCGCAAGTCCATAGCAATTTTGCTATGGATTATGTTTTCGCAAAATCGTCGCAATATTGCGATTTATTTGCGAGGGAGGTGACCTTCCCTGCGAATTTGTCGTAAATCCCTCGCAACTGAGCAGCGGATTTGCAACGACTGTCTTCCTCGCAAATTTGTGAGGGATTTGATAGTGGTTTTTTATTTTTTGCAGATTCTTCGCAAATCTATCGCAAATTTGCGAAGTTTTTAATCCATTACAACTCGTCCTTGCAAAAAGGGTGTTTTCTTGTAGTGTAAGTGTTAATGTCGTTACCCTTTTTGCTTTACACATATATAGACAAGTCTTAACGAATTTGAACTCCATTAGTTTTGATTATTACATCAATTGTTTTTTGTTAAAGGGTATATTGCTAAAACATGACGCAAAATAAAGAATGGTCAGAAGATTAATATAAATTATGACGAAATATTTTTTTTTTCATTTGTGCTCCGATCCGTAGTGTAGCAAAGACAACATTATCAAGAAGTGACAAGATTCATTGGCCACTAATGTCCAATGGTCACCTGCCAATGCCGATCTTTTTTTATTTTTCGTCTGTGTGAGATTCCTAACTTATGGTATGAAATAGTGCTTATGATTTTAATTATTAGACTTTTAAAACTTTTAAAGGGTAATTGTTATGCTTTCTACTTTTCTAAAATGGACATATTATATGCGTTTATTAAACCTGTTTTATAATTATTAGTAATATACATGTGTACTGAATTGGGTTCATTATCACATTATGAGTGTCATTCACCATGAAATAGTTTTTTTTTTATGGTGACAATGACAATATATGCAGTTAGGCATGGCTAGTGCACTAGAAACACTATGTGGTCAAGCCTACGGAGCAAAACAATTTCATATGCTTGGGATTTACCTCCAGCGATCATGGATCGTCCTCATAGGCTGTACCATTTGCCTCATGCCCATCTACATCTTTTCGGGCCCAATCCTCTTGGCCCTAGGTCAAGAGGAACGCCTTGTTCGTGTGGCTCGGAAAATAGCTCTATGGGTCATAGGCATCAACATCTCTTTCGTGCCTTCCTTCACTTGCCAAATGTTCCTCCAAGCTCAGAGCAAGAACAAGATCATCGCCTACGTGGCTGCTGTCTCATTAGGGGTCCATGTCTTCTTGTCGTAGCTCCTAGTGGTTCATTATGATTTCGGGATCGCTGGTGCCATGACCTCGTCTCTCGTAGCGCACTGGTTGCCTAACATTGCGCAACTCTTGTTTGTCACGTGCGGTGGGTGTAAGGACACGTGGAGAGGATTCTCTTGGTTGGCTTTCAAGGATCTTTTGCCCGTTTTCAAACTATCCCTATCTTCCGGTGGAATGGCTTGGTATGATTTTCTAGTCTTCTCAAGTTTATATTGTGTCAACTCCTAAAAGTATCAACACATGTCTCGTCAAACCAGCATCTACGTAAATATATATTAGTCATACAATTATACAAATACCTTCGTAATCTAATAATACTGTCACGTTGGTTGAAATAAGAGATAAATATTTATGCATCATATATATGTAAACAAGATTGAAAATTTTAAAATATACGTTATAGAGAAATTAGTATTGCATATTCGTGACATAATACTACTCCTATTAATACATAATAGCAAGTCCTTTATGATATTAATTTTCGGCAGCTTGGAGATATGGTACAACTCGATCTTGATTCTGCTCACTGGAAATTTAAGAAATGCTGAAGTTGCTCTTAACGCACTTGCAATCTGGTAAACTATATTTTTCAGTTTTATGTCTCTTGTCTTTGAAGTTATATTCATACGTTTGTACATTTATCTTTAGATTATTGATCTGAATTCTAATACATACATTATATACACTGATGCCAGTGGAAATGATAGGTCTAGGTTACTAATCGTACTAATTTTACTCTCTAGCTTATTGGCAACTGTGGAATGGCAGAATGCTTTTGCAATTAATTGCCCATGATTCGATTGGTTATATAATTATGCTACTCTACAATAATATTACCCACAAGAAACTTAGTTAAAGAACGAATGAATTCTTTTGGTATGAATGTAACTTTGTGTACTATTGTAGCTTTTTAGTTGAAATTAAAATCTGATGAAATTTGTGGAATGATTTATTATTACAATTCAAATTTTAGTTTTTGTAACTCAATGTATTCAATTTCCAATGTGTCCATCGGTCTCTTTTACGCTCATCAAATGTTTTTTTTTTGAAGTTATACGCCAATTTACTTAAACCTTCTTTTTTTAAGTACACTGCTAGGTAAAAATTTGTTGGATGTTTTTGTTGTTATTTATACTCTTAGTTTCACACATGTATGTAATCATATATATGATTCTAGGATAATAGAATCAAATGAAAATTTATTGTTATTGAGATTCAATATTATGTTTTTCAATTTTTTTTTGGTTTTGTTTTGTTCGCAGCATCAATATAAATGCACTAGAGATGATGGTAGCCTTCGGCTTCATGGCAGCAGCAAGGTACATAAATATAATATATTACATATTATATCATAGGATGTAGAGGCTGACTATAATTTTTGAGTGATATATTTGATTATATTCTTCTTCTTTTTTTTTTTTTTTGGTCAATGATTTGATTATATTCTTCCTGATCTTAAATCATCCTAAATATTAGATTATTCAAGTTTCATTTAAACATCTTATTCTCTTCCTCTTACTTTCTATTTTATTTTATAATGGTTGCAATAGTGTAAGAGTATCAAATGAGATCGGGAGTGGAAACTCTAAAGGGGCCAAATTTGCGACAGTGATAGTGGTTTTGACATCACTTTCAATAGGAATCATCTTCTTCTTTGTCTTCCTGTTTTTAAGAGGAAGGGTTTCATACATTTGTACAAAAAGTGAAGCTGTTGCCACACAAGTAGCCGATCTTTCTCCACTCTTGGCCTTCTCCATTCTCTTGAACAGTGTGCAACCGGTTCTCTCTGGTACATTGATCTTCCTATAACGTTTAACATGATACATTCAATCAATGAAACATTATAAGGATTCGTTTTTTAGTGAGCACACTAATTCATGCATGAAACTGGTATTTTAGGTATTCAGTCACTCTCACGTATAGTGAGTTAACAATTTATCATTATCTGAAATTTTAATCCAGAATGTAGCTATATTAATATCGTTACACGACAAACTAAATTTGCTTATAACCCTTCATTACATGTGAACTGATTATTACTGGTTGTAGGAGTTGCTGTTGGAGCAGGATGGCAAAAATATGTCACGTACGTTAACCTTGCTTGCTATTACTTTGTTGGAATCCCTTCCGGTGTTTTTCTTGGCTATGTTGTCGGTTTGCAAGTCAAAGTAAGTTCACTTTTTATCAGTCTTTTTAAAATTTTTAAAGTTGTTTATAGTTGTTTACTGTCGCAAGAAATAATATACATTTAGTGATAATATACTAGGTAATATATATAGTGTTTTTTTTCTTAAATTTTAGGGCGTGTGGTTAGGAATGATATTTGGAATCTTCGTTCAAACTTGTGTGCTTACCATAATGACTATGAGAACAAACTGGGATCAACAGGTATAAACTGAATATTACTCCGAATTCTAAGCTTTTTTTGTTATAAGAAAATAATTGATTTGTATATTTGGCTTATTCTTCTTAAATACACTGCAGGTGTCTTCGTCGTTGAAACGTTTGAACCGTTGGGTTGAACCAGAATCCAGAAGTCAAAACCAAACTTAACGAAAAGAATAATCGTGAAAATTGAAGTAAAAATTTGAGTTTGTAATCGACTTTTTAATCTCTATTTCCATATATATTGTAAAACAAACTCAAGTCATGTGATGATGTCTTTGTGATTAGGGGTTATATCAAGAAGAAAAATCATACTATATATAGATATGTAAAGAGAACTTTGATTGTAACGTTGAGAGTTGTCTCAACTCTCCTCCGTCGCCTTTATGAATTGAAATGTCAATCAAAATCTTTTAACTTTTGGTGACAAACTAATTAAGTATATTCCCTTTTACATTTCGTACACAATATACCTTTTACACTCCACACTAAAACATCATTTATTATTTATCTAAACACAATTCAACAAATACTAAAACAATCTAAAAAAATATGAATGGTCCAAATAAATTACCAATTAAAAACTAATTAATTTTACATTGAAAGTTGAAAACATTATATAACTAAAACAAAATAAATTATCTTAAATATCATATATTATTACATAGAGGGAGTATGTTAATATATAGATATTTTTTGAGACAATTCCCATTTTTGTGTGCTCTTTTAAAAATGCTCTTTTTAGGGGGGGGGGGGGGGTGTATTCAAAACAGGATTTTGGAAGATTTGTGATGTTTTTTTAAAATTCACTGTTATTCAACTAGTGATTTTAAAATCACATCTCAAATCCACTGTTATTGAAAATAAAATTTGTTAAAAATCACTCACAATCCACTGTTATTTAATCAACAATTTGCAAAAATCATAACAAATCCACTTTTATTCAAAACCAAATTCCTTTTTTTTTTTTTAAAACATAATAGTGATTGTGAGAGACTTTAGATACATTTTTGTAAGGAAAATCCTATTAAAACAATCCCACCTTCGAGAATGGTTTTGAAGGATTGGTTAAAAAAAAAAATACGATTTTGTTATAAAAACAAATTCTGGACTCTCTTTCTATCTTATATATCTCAACCTCTGAGGTAATAGTACTTTGTACCTTTCTCTGTTCAATTAGTGCTGGTAACTAATTGGCTATGATATTATCTCAATCCACTGTTCTTCTCTCTCGATTACAGAGGTAATAGTGATTGTGGCCAAATTCATTCACGGTGGAGTGTTGCTCTATTTTGGTGTGAGAAAACAGAGTAATGTGACCAAATTCATTCACCACTTTGTAATTCACGGTGAGTAATACTCTGATATGGAGTTATATTTTCTGAGCCACAATCTCGTTTATGGACTTCAGAATCTTCTTAAAGCCCCAATTAAAGTCTCACCAAATCTCATCAAATCACAAATTATTTTTTTTTTCAAAAATGGAAAGTAATAACAAATCCACCAAATTACCTTAAAAACTCACTGAAAATCTCCTAAAATCCAAAAGTTCATAAATCCTCCAAAATCTTCCAAAATTATATTTTGAATATACCCCCTTAGTTATCCATTCTTTGAAAATATCACTTATTAAATGTGAAAATTATAAAGTTTTGTAAAGTTTAGAAGGTAATACTTGATGAAAAATGATATCTAGAAACTCGATCCAAGTGTTTGTAAGGTTTTACAATATATGTTAAAAGGTTTTACAAGGTTCTTATAAAAAAATTATACGATATTTATAAAATTTTATACACATATAAAAATAGGTTTCATATACTTTTATAAGGTTACACACTTATTTGAGTATATTTCAAAATTTTAAAAGCATTTTTGATAAGGCTTTTTAAAAAGGCATTTTTAAAAATGTCATTTTGAAAACTACCCTGATTTTGAGTTATCCTTTGGAAAATACCCATTTTCTCTTTTTAATAAAAAATACAATCTTTTAAATGTAAAATGTAAAATTTTCCAGAATTAAATTTAAACCTATATTTCTAGTAAATCAAAACTACAATAGAATTTTAAAGAAAATAAATAAACAAAATTTGAAAAATTATTCTAGTAATATATATATATATATATATTATTGATTTTATATATTAAAATTTAGCAAGATCATCATCTAAATATATTAAGAGATAGAATTTTTTTGATTTTATATACTCAACATATCACCAAATTTTGTTTCAACGCAAATAAAACTATTTTATGTGTTTTTTTTTGTCAACCATTGGATCACTGCACTAAAGTCACTTCACATATTTTATGTGTTTTCAATAGTAATAAATCATCAATCTACACCATGAAAATAACATATGACTTAACATTGGTAGAATGTTGTTATTCTTTTTTTTTTTGTCACCAGTAGAATGTTGTTATTTATTATTATTTTTAAAATATTTAGGATCATAAATATTTAATTATTAATTATATAACAACTTTGTAAGAAAATTAATTATTACAAATAACTTGATTTTGTATCAGGCTATTTTTATATCTGACGTATAGGTGGTAATGGAACAAAAAAATATGTTGACGGCGATGAGAGTGGGAGACTATTTGGACGACTGGTGGCTGTGGAGATTGTGGTGTGGTGGTTGATTACATTTGCCGCTTCTCTTTGACTTAATACATTTGTGATGGTAGAGTATAAAGCGAAATGCTCAAAAATCAAGTCCTTATATATACATATGGCATTGATTTGAATACTTTAATAATCAAATTTTAACATGTACGATATAGAATGTTCATTATACTTCACAGAAAAAATTAAAAAAAAAAAAAAACATTTGGTTCTCGAAATTCTTAGATTGAATATGACAATCTTAATTCACTAAAAATAATGTAATTGCTTAGATTTCTCAATCTTGTTAGCAAAAAGAAAGTGATAACACTTTATTGTGCTCGTGACTTGATTCTTGTTTTTATGGGTATATGATGCAACACGTCGTCAAGGCCTATGTGTCCCAAAAAATGATCGCAAGCATTAATTACACACAAACTCTTCCTCCCCCTCTCTCTCACTCTTTTCTATTTATTCCCTCCTACTCTCCTGTCTTAGACTATGTGCATTGCTAAATTATTCAACACCCTTCTTTGATACAAAAAAAACAAAGACTCCACGATGTCCGGAGGAGAAGAGCTCACGGAGGCTTTGTTGAAAAACACGGCGGAGAACAACGGAAATGAGGATGACTTGGGGATGAAGGAGAAGGTTTGGATTGAATCAAAGAAGCTATGGGCTGTGGCGGCGCCGGCGATCTTCACGAGATTTTCTACGTTCGGAATTCAATTGGTAACTCAAGCTTTCATCGGCCATCTTGGCCCAACCGAGTTGGCCGCTTACTCCATAACCTTCACCGTTCTCCTCCGTTTCAGTAACGGTATCTTGGTTAGTACTTTTATGATTCAAATCCCTTGCTTAATGTGGATTAAGATATATAACTAATTATATATAGTATATATCAGAATAATAGTACTAGGTTGCCTCCAACGTCCAAAACACTACAATGAAAGAGTAACATCTACTCGTCATACTATTGCTGACCATTAATAATCAAACACGTTTTGCTTAGAAATAACTTTCCATAAGTTTCTCCACCGGATTGGCTTACAATAAATGAGAAGCTATACTGGAAAAAAGGGAACTTTCATAGAAAAATGATTATGATAATCCTTTTAGGTAAAGGAAAAATGAAAATTTAAAAAAAAAATCTTATGGACTAAAAACTATTAGAAATAAATCAGCTTAAAAAAAAGACTATTAGAAATAAAATTCTTCCAAAACTTCCATCTATTCTTTAGTACTGTACTATTAAAATAGTTACTACTCAATATTAGTTTGATTTTGGATGTCATAAATAGAAGGAAAGAAAATGGTTGGAATTTTTTTTCCAAGATACCTACCAAAATTTAGCCAATCAACAATAAAGGCTGGTTGAGGAAAAGAAAAAAACAATAATGGCTGTCGCTCGTTTAATCTGAAAACTCCATAAAAACAGTAAAAGCAGTATAACTGTATAACCTTTTCATTTATGTATAAAAACTATGACGAAATTTTATTTTTTAAAATCTCTTCAACCTTTTAGTATGTTTTAATCACAGCCGAAGTAAAATATGTTTATAGTTAGAGAGAAAACATATCATTTGAATTCTTTTTGCCGGAAAGTTGAAATAACGTAGTATTCATGTGAATGCTGATTACTGACAGCAACAATGCTTCTCGTAGCATGATTTTTTGTTGTTTTGTCTTTTTTTGATAAAAGATATATGTTGTGGTTTCTTGCCAACCGCAAATATCTTTATACATAACATAACGCATTTTTTATACTACTATATTAATCGAAAAGTATAAATATAAAACCAAATTTATAAAGTATGAAAATTTACATTGTCATGCCATTGTTCTTAAAGCATATATTTATTTTTTTAGTAAAGATAAAAATATAATTTTAATATTAGACTAATACAATTTTTTAAATAATTATTAATTTCTAAAAAAAATCATTTTAATTAATTATGGACGAAAATCACTAATTAGTTTTTAAAAATTGTAAACCAATCAGAATTTTAAAAAGTAAGATTTTATTTCTAAGTATACAAATCATTAATTTAGTAACAAAATTTGGAATATTTTAAATTATGATTCACCTAACATCTTTTTTATTATTTAATTTAAAAATTGTTTTGAATTATCATAGAATATATATGATAAATAAATATGTACATTTTTTTTGCATATGTTGTGATTTGAATTTTTAAAAACAAAGATATATTACTCAATTTATGAAGAAAAATATGTGTTTTAATGTTCCACATCGCCAGATTGGTAAAACTAAATTTCTGTGGTTGATAAATTAATATTTTTTTTTTTTTTTGTCAACCAAACATTAATCTAGAAAATAACTCCAAGGTTGGTTGCCCAAACCGGAGGGTAAGAGTTTACAAAAGAAATTTCAGAAGGTAAAGATCTCGAGGAACGAGCAAGAGCGGAGCAAGCAAAAATTAGATGTCTTTGGAATCTTCGAACATTAGATGTCTTTGGAATCTTCGAAAGCGTGAAAGAAGGAAAGGAAGAGCGGAGCAAGCAAAAATCATCCAACAGGTTGGAGAAAGCGGGCCACTCATCAGGAGACTGTACCATCGCCACTAATTCTGTACAATCCGTCTCAAAACGTTGACAATCGATATCCCTCGCCAGTAGGGATTCCATCGCCCAAATCAAGGCCTGAAGCTCCGAATGTAGGGGAGAAGGGCTCCGTCGTTGACTTCGTGTTCCCATTAACACCGTGATATCCTCCCTGTCACAAAACAACCAACCCAATCCTACAAAAGGGTCCGAGACCTTCCAAGAACCATCAACCTGACACCGGGGAGAAGGGTCCCGAACCTCCACAGGCAAAGGATCTAGTGCAGCTGAGTAGAAGGACTTGGCCTCTTCCCATAACACTTTGTCATTGGTCGCCTGATTAATAACCTCAATTGGTTCCGCTTCAATTCCTTGAAAAACTTTTTTATTTCTATCCTTCCAAATTGACCATAAGAGTCACGGTATACGTAGACATATATCCGGAACATCCGTTTGGGATAATGCCCGCCAAAAGAGAAAATCCATATTCGAATATATTGAACCATAGGGAAACCCCCAGGGTTCGAGGCAATCGGGGACAAATCCCAGATCCGACGTGAATGGGAACACTCAAAAAGAGCGTGATTTATAGTCTCCACCTCCGAGTCACATCGTTTACATAGAGTATCGCACCGGACACCCCGATCTGCCAGCCGCTCCATTACAGGGAGGGAGCCGGAAGCAATCTGCCAGAAAAAATGTTGAACCTTCGGAGGAACCTCAAGTTTCCAAGCGTGTGCCCTAAGCGTCGTGCACGACGGTCCATATTCTACCTCCTTGATTAATTCTCGGGCTAACCGATAACCCGATTTAACCGTATATTTCCCTGATTTAGTATAGTGCCAAATCAATTTATCGGGTTTATAAACTCTACTAATCTCCATAGAGTGAATAATTTGGACATCCAAGAGGTCCAAAAACTCCTCAAGAATTGGCATGTGCCACTCCTTAGTAGTTGGATTAATCAAATGATTAACCATTAAACTGGGAAGTAACAATCTTCCTCGACCATTCGCTGGTCATGGTGGATTATCTGGAATCCAGGGATCCCGCCAGACTGAAACCTGACAACCTGAACCTATCGCCCAACGTGATCCGTGTACCACCAAACCTTTAGTTGAAAAAATACTCATCCAAGCAAAAGAGGGGGAGTATGGCTTTTTGGCTTGTAAGGGATGTTGTTTTCGAAAATAACGTCCTCGCATTACCCGAGCCATCAGCGAATTCGGATAATGAATTAACTACCAAAACTGCTTTGCCAACATTGCATCGTTGAATTGTTCCAAAGACCGGAAACCCAAACCACCATCACATTTATCCGTGCACAACTTATCTCATGCTAACCAATGCATGCCTCGTGCCTTATCATTCGAATTCCACCAAAAGTTTGAGATAGCACTCGTTAATTTAGACGTCAGCTCCTGCGTTAATTTATAACAAGACATGACATGAGTTGGGAGAGCCAACGCTACCGATTTTATCATAACTTCCTTCCCCCCTTTGGATAAATACTTAGCCGACCAATCATTCACTCGATCATCCAAACGGACGTTCACATAACTAAAAACCTTAGTTCTCGAACCCTGGAGGTTCTCGGGAATACCTAGATACGAACCCATACCACCTTCTTTGGAGATACCGATAACAGATTTCAATTGAATCGTTCGATCAGACGGAACTTTTTTCCCAAATATAATAGAGAACTTTCTTCCCAAATTAATAAATTTTATTTGGTCACAATTATAATATAATAATTAATATTTTAAAATATTTCACAAAATAATGATGCGAATACAATAAACAATATAAAATAGTAATATACATTAAAAAAAAATACTATAATCTTTTAAAATAAGTATTTAAAAAATATATATATAGATTTACCAAACAATTGTAATATTAAAACTTAAAAATAAATACTATCTCAAACAAAATAACATTCTAAAACAAATATAACAATAATTTTGTATTATAATCTTTAAAAAAATGTTGATTTGTGCTTTATAGGCCTTATATCTCTTATATCTCCTGGTTACTATTATTCGTCGATGATAGATAACATAAGTACATACCAATTTCGTTGACCGCTTTAAAAGATTAGACAAAAATTGCTTTTAGAAATTAAACCCATCAGACTAAAACCGTTTATCAAACTCAAATAAAATTTGCTTGACCAAACTTTATTCAGCTAAGACTTATGAAACTACAGTGTCTCAACTCTCAACTCTAAATTATTATTATTTCTAATGCAGTTAGGCATGGCCAGTGCATTGGAAACACTATGTGGTCAAGCTTACGGAGCCAAACAAAACCATATGCTCGGGATCTACCTCCAAAGGTCATGGATCGTCCTCACAGGTTGTACCCTTTGCCTCATACCCATCTTCATCTTCTCTGGCCCTGTCCTCTTAGCCTTAGGTCAAGAGGAACGTATTGTCCGTGTGGCTCAGATCATAGCTCTGTGGCTCATAGGCATCAACTTTTCCTTCGTGCCTACCTTCACTTGCCAAATGTTTCTCCAAGCTCAGAGCAGGAACAAGATCATTGCCTATGTAGCTGCTGTCTCCTTAGGGCTCCATGGCTTCTTCTCGTGGCTCCTAGTGGCTCATTTCGAATTCGGGATCACTGGTGCTATGATCTCGTCGCTCGTTGCGTACTGGTTCCCTAACATTGTACAGCTCTTGTATGTCACGTGCGGTGGGTGTAAGGATACGTGGAGAGGATTCACTATTCTGGCGTTCAAAGATTTATGGCCTGTCTTCAAACTATCTTTAGCTTCCGGTGGAATGCTTTGGTAAGGTTTCCTAATTTTAAATAAAATACGGAGGAATTAGTGTCTCATCAACCAAACATTTACACAGAAAATAAAAGGTCTTATTAGTGTCAGTGTGGCAGCATTTCATAAAGATAGCTTTAAGTTTCCCCTGTCTTTTGCCAAATCAAGAGATTGGTTTCCACTTTGATGCATTTACTTGGTCAATGTATTAGTTTTCTGGCTACACACTTAATGATTATCAACTAGTTTAGGATAAATCTGGTTACCAAAGAAAGTTCATAACATTTTTGCAAATTAAGATAAAGTTTGCAATTAGTAACATTTTTCAAGTCAAAACCACAGACTAAAGTCCTTTAGTTACCAGGATTCCAGGAACGACTTTGTCAAAGATTGATATTGATATATAATTTAAAACTGTAAACTACCTCTAAACTAAAGTTTTACTATATTTACATATGTCATTGAGAATTTTATAATTTTAGTTATAATGATAATTGTTACTTTTTCTTTTGTTACTTAATTAGTACTTACTTTGTGGTCGTTATTTTGGACAGCTTAGAGCTATGGTACAATTCGATCTTGGTACTACTCACTGGAAATTTGAAAAACGCAGAGGTGGCTCTTGATGCACTATCAATCTGGTAAATCAACAAGCATTGACCTTGTGTCCCTGCTCATCTCCATAACCAATACCGATTTAAACAAATATACGTTATCTTTAGTATTAACTTGACTCTTAAGTATCTACTATGGTATTAGTAATATTAGATAGTGACGTATAAATCATATTTTACAAATCGACTAATCTTTCCCAATTTTTTTTTCTTGCAGCATCAGCTTTAATGGACTGGCGATGATGATATCACTTGGGTTTTTGGCAGGAGTAAGGTGAATTGATGCATCTCTATAGATTCATACATACACACTTCACTTTATAATTGATACTATTTACATATCATCTTCTAACTTATCTATATATATAGTGTACGAGTCTCCAACGAACTCGGTAGAGGGAACGCAAAAGCAGCCAAGTTTGCAACATTGATAGCGGGTTTAACGTCACTACTTATAGGAACAGTTATGTTCTTCGCCTTCTTGTTTCTAAGAGGAAGAATTTCCTACATTTTCACTACAAGTGAAGCTGTCGCCGCAGAAGTTGCCGGTCTTTTCCACTGTTAGCCGTTTCCATACTCTTGAACAGTGTTCAACCCGTTCTTTCTGGTATGTATTTTTTTGTTTCTTTCTATTTGACGCATAGAACGCATAGAAATATTCGAATCAATGATGTTCAAAGTAGTTTGTGTGTTTGAATTGGTTTAAACCGGAACAGGAGTTGCAGTGGGAGCAGGATGGCAGGGATATGTGACTTACGTTAACCTTGCTTGTTATTACCTTGTCGGAATACCTTTTGGTGCAATCCTTGGCTACGTCGTTGGTTTGCAAGTCCAAGTAAGTTTTTCGTTTTACTTGGTTTAGTTTTCTGATCTTGGAGACAAAAATGTGTAGAAGTGACATTAAACTATTGAAAATAACATAACCTTTTTTTTTTTCTATATGTACATAGGGTGTATGGATGGGGATGCTCTTTGGAATATTTATTCAGACTTGTGTGCTTGCCATCGCGACTCTCAGAACAGATTGGGATCAACAGGTTAGAAATTGATTATTAGTGTTTTAAATCTTTTCGTGAATTAGTTTAAGATAAAAGAATTGAAGTTTTTCTCCAAACAAAAATAATGAGTTTGTTCAAGCAAGCTATATATGTTCTTGGACCTTATACTTTTTTGTTGTCACTTTTTTTAGGTATCTACGTCGTTGAGAAATTTAAACCGGTGGGCTGTACAAGAATCAACGGATGCAAATCCAATTTCATCAGAGGAATAATATTCTTCTACGATGATTTGGTCACCGAGTTGTCTGCTTATTCTATTAGTTACTAGATTAAAACCGTGCTCTACCATTGAAATTTATTTTATTTATATTATAATTTTTATATAAAATATAATTTATGTGATTGTTTTTATAAGTTTTTTTGATAAAACATTATGCAGTAAAATCATATGCTAAATATGATGGCTTGAAAAAAAACACAAATTTTGAAATTTTATATTGTTTATGATTCTAGATAAGTATATGTGCTATAACACTGATTAAATTTTATTTTATACAAAATTTTATTTTAATATGTTGTATTAGTTTATATATGTGAAGTTATTTCAACAATATATATTCTACATCATGAGTTGAATGTAATTATAAAACATAATTTTGTAAATTTGGTTTTTAAAAAGCAAGTTATTATATTATGAGTAATTTAATATATTGTTATACTTTTTTTAATATATTTGGTTTCTTGTAATTCTTTCATATTATAGTGACATAATATTAACATTGCTATAATAATTCAATTTAGAGTGTTTATAGTTTCTAACTTTTATATCAAGGTTCAATATTTTAAAATATTTCAAAATAAATTATTTTAAGTTTATTATATAATATAAAATTATAAAATTCAACAAAAAATATGAAATTAAATTTAAATATTCAAATTTTGACCCATTACTCAGTAAATTTTTTAATTCAATATAGATTATTTTTAAAGAATAATATTAATAAAGCTTGAATATTTTATATATTAAACTATTTATATTTGTTTTTTAAAATTCAACTTATGGTATATGCGGAAATAAAATTATTTTTAATTATAATAAATAATATGATAATTTATTTGTTTCACAAAATAGACTCATATATAAAAATGAGAGGTGAAGTATAATGATAATTAACAAATTAATATGTTAAGTTAGATATTAAAGGATTTTCTTTGATGAATAATTTAATAAAGGGATAATATGATAATTTGTATGATATAAAATGACTCTTTAGAATATTCTGTTTAAGATTTTTGTAAACAACATGCTCTAGTAATAAAATCTTCCGAAAATAAATTAAGGTTGCACCCACTATTTAACATGTAACCAATTAATCTATAACCTATTTGTAACCAATTTATAAAATTTATATAGTCTACAAAACAATGTTCTGTACTTCCGTTTTATTATAAAGGGGATACTATTGTTATTTGTTTTTTGTGCTACTCTACCTGTCAAGGTATAGGTAGCATCATAACAAGAATTCGATTTGTAACGAGTTAAATCCAATGCTTTTATATTTATCCGGGATCCTACTATATTAATTGGGAAGTACAAATATGAAACTAACCTTAAAATGTGTAAAAAAATTACATTTAATTGCCATTAAAAAAACTTAATTAAACTTAGTTAATTAATTAAATAAGATAATTAATTAAAAAAAGAAAAAATGCTGACAGATCAAATATAAAAAAATCTAGAAAAATAAATCAGCCATCATCCTATGATTTCATTCATCGACATTTTCTAGGCCACACAATTGATTTGTTTTTTTTAGAGAAAGAACTCATATACTCAGTTTCGAACCATCACCTCCACAACATCTGATGTCAGAGCCGGCGCTAGGAATAATAAGGCTATAGACAATATAATTTTGAAGGCTGGTTAGTTGAGAAAAAACAAAATTTATTACAAACACCATGATAGAGGAATCGAACACGACACCTATTATTAATAATCAACCACTTTAACCACTAGACTACTAAGATATTTTAAAATTTTTACGGTCAGTTATTTACTTAGTATATTTACGGCCGCAAGCTCTTGCTTGCCTTGCTTGGCCTCATGACCGGTACTGTCTGATGTAACCTTAACATTTAGGCAAATTCGCCCGAAACTAAGAAATATCAAACAGAAATGGTTGAACATCTGTAACTGTTAACATTTTAGCACCCTCAATAAAAATTATTTTATTAATGACTAGAATTTGTATCCGCGCGCATGCGGGATTTTAATTTAAAATATTTCTTATCAATAGAAATTGTTGAGCTCAAATATAATCATTCCAACTTTTGAGTATAAATATATAACTTACTTTACTCAGTGATATACAACATATATATTTTTTAAGATAATAAGAATCATTGAATATGAATATAATTTGAAGATTAAAAGATAAATCTATATAAATGTAGTACTTATTTTACTAATCTATATATAACATATATTGCCTAGTGTGGCAATAATATTGTCGACAATCTTTTGACCTTTATCTTTAAAAGAACACATTCCATATTCATATATCATGAAAACATAATTTTAAAAGTTCTAACGTAAATGTCGATCGTTTATCTAATTATAGAGACCATTTAAACATATCGATACCCTACCTTAAATGCGAATATACAAAGTTTCATGAACAGTTTTACTGCTATGTCGCTACAATGAGGTTGTCCAAATGCATCATTTGCCATAATAGAATTTCAGACTAAGTCAAGAATGCTTAAATGATGAAACATTTAAACCCCATAATGAATATCTATTCATTAATCCAAGCTACGTATTTTTCTAAAATCTCGTATGTTATTTGCAGATGTTAATTTTGTGATGCAACTCTAGCTTCGTATTCTCAAAAAAAACATAGTGTACTTTAAATATGTTGTTTTTGCCAATGTTTTGGGTTAAAAGCATTTGATAATATATATATATATATATATATATATATGTATATGTTATATTTTTTATACATGTTTTATACCATGTTATAAAATTGTAGCTCCAGTTGATAATATATCTTATGAAATATGCTACACAAATCACATGCCACTTTTTGTAACGACTTGCATATCATTTTTTCTATATTTCCTGATCATTGATTTTGTTTTTTTAGATAGATTATTTTTCAAAATTCTTTTTCATAGTTTTCCCAAAAAAAAGTGTACCCCTTACAATGTATTTGTTTTAGATCAAAACTTTTAAGTTAAGTTAAGTTAAGTAATTAATCTTTTCTTTCTTATAAGTAAAATTTAATAATAAATCTTTAAGGTATATGTTTCTTAGAAACTAATGTTTCACTTCAATTTTATTTTCATGTTTAGATTTTTATAAATACAATTACATAACTTGTTTTTTTACTCCACCATGCATTAAAATCTTACTTACATTCTAAAACTCATTAACCCATTCTAAATTTTGGGATAGAATTATTTTTGGTTATAATTTTAATAATAACATTATTATTAAAACAAATTTATAGTATTACTTTTACTATTTAAAATTTTCATTTAATTTACTTAATTCATATTTAGATAGTTATTATTTTATTATTTACTAAAAAATTATATTATTGTTTATACTATTTTAAAATTTAATTAATTTTAGTTAATTAATTTTTTTATTTATTGTTTACTATTATTAATTATAATTAATAAATATGCAATGAATGAATATTAAAAATAGTATTTTATGCAAAAAAAATAAAAAAATTGATTAGGTGGATGCTGATGTGGAGGAAGGAAAAGTGAGCAATGTTACCTTTATATATATAGACTAGGGATTACACCGTGCTACGTGCGGGTATGTTTTTTATGAGTTGTTTTAAAATTAAAAATTTTGAATGAAACATTTAATTTTTTTAGTTGATTGTAAAAAAAAGTTTATAGATTTTTCTCTACATGTTGGGAAATTATTGTATACAACTATATACTTGTACATTTATGGTAGTAGATATAGTTACATGCTAGGCTATTGATTGTCTTCTCGTCCTTTGAATGTCTCTAGGTACATAACACACACATTAGTTATTTTCTTCATCTTCAGTTGGCACTCGTTTAGAACTATGTAGCTCGGTAATGAGGACGTCGGTATCTATCCTAGAATAAGTGTAGGAGTTATGTCTATAATTTTGAAGTATATAAATGTGGTTGCCTCTTTGACAATTTGTTGATATTTGCACCCATGAATTGAAGGCTGCTTGCCGTCATTTTTTATGCCTTGTCCTCTTGTATTATGTGATATGTAAGAAGGTTCGAGAATGTTAACAGCTGAGCAACATACCTCTTATAATGGCTTTAAAAAAATTTGTACTCTCCTCTGTTTCTTACAGGTTCATGATTTACATAAGTGAGTGTGAAATTAACATATTAAACGGACAATTGTAATATTAATATGATTAGGATTCATAACTTTAAAACTCTAGGAAGAAGAACTCTAAGAAACAAATGAATATAATTTCATTCAAAAGATTAGGAAAAAATGAACACTTGATTGGAATCGATTTCTGGAGGAGCAAGAGGCGTAATCCCACTTCACTATGATGAGTTTTTCTACAACTATCATCTCACGCAATCCTCCACCAACTCGGCCGAAGTTTTGCACTGTATTGAGAGTAATACATGAATTCTAGACTTCTAGTAAGGTATTACTATACAAATCTAGAGAAGATGAGAAATCAATTATTTAAAGATATTTATTCAACTAACTGTAACTTGTTTATCACATAAGTGGTAATTATGTTTGCTTATTTTCCAGGTGGCCTCTTCCACATCCTTCTCTGCTGATGACACATGAACAGAAGTTACTCCCTATGGGTTATCAATATCAAAGGTGTGCCTCATAAACTATTAAAAGCATATTTATTTGACTTTGCAATCATCATAACATGTATTTTATTCGAGCATATATATATCATCTATTCCAAGTCTAAAAAGACAAAGATGGGAGACATATATGATAGATTTAGAACAGCAAACTATATAAAGAGTAGCAATGTATGACGACAGAAACATGTTAGAAAATTGAGAGGACTTTAGATAAACTAAAAGAACACATGTTTGAGAAAGCAGAAGAAACCTTCTTTTCCAAATAGATGAGCTGGTCTACACACAAACATATTCCTCTTCGTATGTCAAAGTTTTCAATACTCTGAACTGAAGAACTCTCTTGATTATCATCCTCTTTGTTCTTGGTAGAATCGCAGCCCCAAATCTCTAAATCATGTGCTTTAAATCACTACATATGAGAATGCAAAACATGTATTGAAGATTTACATAATTAGTTTTCGTTGAAAGTTTTTTTTTATGTTATTCAATTTGCAGCACAAAATTAGCTATCAATCCAAACCTATTGAGAGATGATCCAAACCTATTCAGAGATGATAATGTCGAAATCCTATCTTTATTCTAGTAGACAGATTAGCCAGCGATTAGAAACAAAGAAGAAATGTTTAAATAAGGGACAAGATCAAATAGACAAATTTTGTTCAAAGGATTAAAAAAAGAGTGAACCTTATGTTCAAAGAAGAACTGAAAACGATTTGTGGCTGATTTAGAGCCAGAGACACACATTGGCGGAATGACCTCGTAAAGTGTTCCATAACAGTGATAACAACATCGTCTCACACTCGACCAACGTCACGACTTTGTCGTCATTCTTTACTTTGGAGAACATCACCGTCCCTCGTTCCATCTATATATTACAAAACGGAAAATATGTAAGTCGAAGGGTTAAGACGTCGCATTTATTTGGAAGATAGAAGACGAAGAGATTTTCCAGAAGACATAAATACAATTTAGGTTAAGAGAAGATGAAATTAGAAATCGTTTTTTCTTTCTTAGAGCTTCTCCAACGGTGAGAATGCTATTTTGAGGTTTTTAAATTTTTTAAGATTATATTTTGTACTTTTTTAAAATAAGAACTTGTGAAAGAGTAATTAAAATTTTGCTCCTCCAATGGCAATGGTGAAGCTTTTTATTGGAGTTCTTAATTTTGAAAAAAATGTTTTTCAAAAATAAAATATTTTAAGTAAAACATAATTACTTTAGAGACAAGCTTGTGCTTGACCGTGGTTTTGATCACAGTCTCGATCGAGCTGTGGCTAACCCCCATTGACTGGAGCAGACCTTGGTTCATCTCCATGAGTTCTTTTATACTCTCTTCTTTCTCTGTAACTGAGGTCCCGTCTTTAGATTGAATGATCGCAGCGAACTCTTTACTTATAGAACCCACTGCGTTGAACACCGAGTTCATCGCATCGGGATGTCTCACCGCTCTCTGTGACACATCAGAGACCAGAGCTTTTGTGTTCCGCCCGACTCTCAGTGGCATGTTGGACTGTCACCGAGTTATCTCGCCTGAGCAGAGATCCGAGGATTTGGAGTTGTACAGTTAGAACAAACCGTATGCAGTGACGGTGTTGTCTATCCCAGAAGGTTTCCCATGGATGATCTTTTCGCCTTCAAAAGCCCATTTATTTAGTAACTCAAGATTGGTAATACTATTACTTACTGGCTTTGACTAAAAACATAGAGAGTATAACATGAGCATTCAAAGTCTAGAACCCAAATCAGATGTGAACAATATAAACTCATGGATCACTAGCAGTTTGCGAGGGTTGGTTAGTTCTGGATCCAGTTAACTAGAGAAACAAGAACTGCTACAAAAAGCATAGAACTTTTGCTAATCAATCTCTATATCGATTCACTTATGACTTCATTCCAATAATTACAGGTTTGGTGATCTCAAAGGAGTAATAACAAAGGAAAAGCTTTTGAAAAGTGATCAGAATAACAAAGGAAACAGACAAGATGCACAACAAGAAACGATCTTTATCTATACATTTCCCAGATTCAAACAACTGATAATTGAACACAACCAACTCTGCAAATAAAATAATATAATAAGCCCTTTTGCTCCAAAACGTGGATCAGATCAAACGAGCATTATTATATAATTGGCTCATACGGATCTGCATTTGAACAAAGACTACACATTTAAACAAAGACTACACAAACGAGGTTTAAAGTGAGGGTGATGAGACCAATCTCCTACTCTCAAACAATGGACAAGACCGGTGGAAACAAACAATATATGCCTAAACTCATCTTCAATCATGGATAATTTCATTAATCCTAAGTTTAATCATGGATAATTTCATTAATCCTAAGTTTAATCATGCCTATCACATAAATAAATTAGGATTTAGAAGAACCCTAATTTCCAGAATCAAATACCCAATTCTCTAAACCTTAACTAAACACTAATTCATACAAACAGAAATAGAAACATATCATGTCAAAGACAATTGTATAAGCTTTGATTTGGTGTTCTGATGGTCGATCTCGCCTTTGCAGAGATATTATCGGGAGAGAGAGGGAGAAGGAAGAAGAAAAATGAGTCGATATAATTTTTTTTTTTTTAAGTATTAAAACATCATCGAACAAGAAGCTGACACGTAGCAATAAGAGGCTCCGAAATTAGAACTGCCTCTTATTCTTTTATGTGTTTTTGATTTACTTTTTACCCAATTTTAACATAAGGGCCCTGCTAAGAGGTCCCGTTGGAGAAACTCTTACACCTTTGGTTGAAGAATGCCACATGGCATCGTTTTTGAACATGTTAGGCCATCTTTATAGAGAGAACATGAGGGTGTTCTTAGCCTAAAAAAAATAGAAAAATAATGAATAGTAGTTTAGAACATTTTTTTTAGTTCTTGATATAGAACTGATATTGGTTCAGTTCTAAAGTGATGTGGCAAGCTGTGAATGGATACAATTTTTTGCAAACAATTTTTCACAAATTAAAAGAGGATTTGATTGAGAATATATGGAATAAATTTGGACATTAAACTATATATTAATTAAATAAAATGTTTGTATGCTTTAATTAAGTAATATGTTTTTTTTTTATCTTGAATGTTTTTGTTGTTTCATAAAAATTTGGTATTGTATTTTGAATTTTAATAAAAGTTTTATAAGTTTGTAATTTAAATTTTATTTTATAAGTTTTTATAAGTTTTAAAAGTTCTTAATTACTAATTTTACATTATTTTCATAATATTTATACTCTAAAAACACTTTAAACTGTTCTCCCTATAAAAATGCCTTCACCATAAACATCGGTCGTATTTCACCGAAATTTTCATCAATTAAATATTAATAAATAATAAAAAAGGAGGAGAGAGAAGGAAAAAATGTGAGAAACGATTCCAAGAAACTTTGAGAAACGTTTTTCAACAGCTGGCAAATATTAATGGCCAAATTTTATTTTTATAATTTAATTTTTAAATAAATAATAATATTAAATTAAAACTATTATAATAATATATATTGAGAGACTTTCATAGATTCTACCGATGCATATACCCTTAGTTTTGGTGACATGGACATTCTTTGAAGGCTCAAATTGTCCTTTTTATTATTAGTAATACTCTTCGATCACATGCGGCAATCGAACATCTGCTACAAATTTCATTAAATAATGATTCCACGATGCAACTCTCCTTGAAACACTCAGGTGAATAAATTCTCTTTAAAATACACAAGACCACAACTTAAGGTTTTGTATGCAATATTATGGAATTTCCCTACACTTTACACCATTAAATCACAAGAAACTGCTAATCCTAGGAATTGAACTTGACACTTGGTGTACAAGCCTCTGAACTCTTGATTACTATGTCAAATAGTTTCCACTTTCTTTTTTCTTTTGTTTTATATTACTAGAAGATATTCCGTGCTTAAAGCATGAGTCAACATTTAAAAAAAAAATATAATATAATAAAAAAAATTATAATATAATAAAAAATTATTGTTATATTTCTTTTTAAAAGTTATTTTGAAATGAAATAAAATAAACGAAAGATGATAGCAAATTCATAATTTGAAATCTTAATAAAATCTTTGAAATCTACTTATTAAAAATAATTTTATTGTCTACTTGGATATAAAATGTTGAAATTCTGATTGGTTACTATTTAAAAAAAAAAGAAAATTAGTAATTTTCATCCATAATTTTAAGAGAGAGAAAATATTTTTTTAAACTAATAATTATCTGTATTTTTAAAAAATCTTAGCTGTTAAATTTTTTTTTTTCAAGTACAAATTAGTTTTGATTTGAATATATTTTTTTACTTTCCTATTTTTTTTTATTTTTGATCTTTCAGCATTTTTTATTTTTAATTAATTATATTTATTTAATTAATTAATTAATCTTAATTAAATTTTCTAATGGTAATTAAATGTAATTTTTTACACATTTTAAGGTTAGTTTCATATTTGTAGTTCCCAATTAATATAGTAGGATATTTTAAAAATGTTTGGTTTATTCCAACTCTACTCTATTTTTGAATTGATCTCCAAATTTTAGTGTAAACATAAAGATCTTTAAATATAAAGAAAAAAATGAAAATTTATATTTTTGAAGATAAAAACAGAAATGGGTTAAAAAATAATCTTACTTCTTTAAGAATTTATATTGGTAAATGTTTCGCTCAAATTTTTGAATTGTTGGATTGAACCATAATGTAAAGGATTAAACAAAACTTCATAAAAACAATAATAAAATACTTATTTAATTTTGAACGATATTTAAGAGAAACATGTGAATTATTTTCATCAAAAAGAACATATTAACTTTTTCTAATTTTGTTTGACTTACGAAAATGTACGGTCAATAAAAATGAATTTTTGATTTGGAGAGTTCTGGATTATCATAATCGTAATTAAAATAAAAAATCTATCGCTCCGAATCTTGGTAGCACAAGAATGTGCCAATAGTATGGTATGCTCCCCCAATGCACGTATTTAAGATACAACTAATTTCTTTATTAGAGTGTTTAAATCTCACTGCTTACTTCCTGCAAGAGGCGTAGACGGCTTTTTCGTTTCCCAATAAAATATGACGAGTAGATACAAAAAAATAAAGAAAAAAAACACGTCAAATAAACACAAGATTGGTTCTCTAAACCAATTCAGACACAAACTCTCTCCTCTCTATCCTTCTCTGCCTTCTCTCTTCTATTTAGTTCCTCATACCCTCTGGTCCATCAGATACAAACTGAGAGTCCAAGATGGCCGGAGGAGAAGGAGAGCTCACGACGGCTCTGTTGAAAAAGACCGTGGAGACTGGCGGAGAAGAGGATGAGTTGGGGATGAAGGAAAAGGTGTGGATTGAATCAAAGAAGCTATGGGTTGTGGCGGCCCCGGCGATCTTCACGAGATTCTCTACGTTCGGAGTTTCAATGATAAGTCAAGCTTTCATCGGCCATCTTGGCCCAACTGAGTTGGCCGCTTACTCCATCACCTTCACGGTTCTCCTCCGTTTCAGTAATGGTATCTTGGTTAGTATCCCATACTTCAATTATTACTCCGTATTTTTTTTTTTTTTTTTTTTTTTTACTGTTATGTTTGATAAAATAAAATAGTACTACTAGATTTCTTTCAACACACTACATCGAAAACTCGCATCTAGTGGTCATCCTATTACTGACCATTAATAAATGAAATACAGGAGTATGTTTTTTATTTGTCATAATGATTACAGATAGCTTTTCATTAATTTTTCCACGGGATTGTCTGACAACAAATGTGTGGGAAAGTGAAAACAGAAAAAAAAAAAACAAAAGACCTTGTAGGAAAATGAATCTGATACGTCTTTTTTGGTAAAGAAATTTCCTTTTTTCTTACAAATGAGAAAACTATCAAATTCTTGCAAAACTCTATACAGTACAATGATGACGGTAAAATATGTATTTGATTCGTGCGAATGATAATAAGAAAAGACTACTAATAATATATCCCTTTTGACAGAAATTTGAAATTACGTATATCATGTGAATACTAACAGAAGACACTGCTTGTAACATGTGGTGGTTTCTTGTCAACCACACATATCTATTTACGTAACACAAGACAACTACATACCAAGTTCGTAGTATCTTCTTCTCCTATCGTAACATGTGGTTGGTTTTTTCTTGGAAATTTATCGAATTAAAAAGTAGGTTGAATAGAATTTTAAGTTCAATAGTATAGTAGAAATTGAACGTATTTTCTACAAAAGTTTAAGATATATGTGACTTTTATACTATAACGTTGGAAAAGTACTGCAGTATATAAATTTGTGGGTCAGCGAGTTTGACAAGATTCATTAGCAGTCCACTTCAGAGGCCTAACCACTTTCTTCCCTGAAAATAAAGTTTGACACATGTTTTCATGTTTTCATTAGAGAAATCCAAAAATCCCATCATATCAAATTTTGTCGAAGCTTTTCTAGCCATATAATGGACGCCATAAAGATCCAAATAGTATTGTAGAATCTAAGTATTGTTGAACTCATTCTTAAATTTAAAAGCATTGAACTCAGCACTTATGCGAGAAATCACAAGAATATACTAGTATTCTTAACTAAAAATCATTAATTCCAGCTATTTATTCCGCTTAAAAATTTATGTAAAGAAACCAAACTTACATTAGATAAGGTTTTAGACAATACGGTTTTAGAAATCAAATCATCAGGTTGAAAACGTTCATAAAACTCATTGAAAGTTGGTTCGATTATACAACTTTTTGAGGATTTTGTTTCGAATATATATGTTATTTTGACAAACTTTTATTATGAACCTGTACAGATGTCTCAACTTTGGTTGATACAACTCTTTCTAACTATTATGTAATAACTACCGTAATGCAGCTAGGCATGGCCAGTGCATTGGAAACACTATGTGGTCAAGCTTATGGAGCCAAACAAAACCATATGCTCGGGATCTACCTCCAAAGGTCATGGATCGTCCTCACAGGTTGTACCATTTGCCTCATGCCCGTCTACATCTTCTCTGGCCCTATTCTTTTAGCCTTAGGTCAAGAGGAACGTATTGTCCGTGTGGCTCGTATAATAGCATTGTGGGTCATAGGCATCAACTTTTCCTTCGTGCCTTCCTTCACTTGCCAAATGTTTCTCCAAGCTCAGAGCAAGAACAAGATCATTGCCTATGCGGCTGCTGTCTCTTTAGTGGTCCATGTCTTCCTCTCTTGGCTCCTAATGGTTCATTTTGATTTCGGGATCACTGGTGCTATGACCTCGACGCTAGTTGCGTTCTGGTTGCCTAACATTGCACAGCTCTTGTTCGTCACATGTGGTGGGTGTAAGGACACGTGGAGAGGGTTCTCTATGATGGCTTTCAAAGATTTATGGCACGTCTTCAAACTATCTATGTCTTCCGGTGGAATGCTTTGGTAAGCGGCCTTCTTTTAAAAAAATATATAGTGACACAATTTCATATTAATACCTTTTCCTTTCCTATTTTGTTAGTTAAAACACGAGATTGGTTTCCACTTGATGCATCTACGTGGTCATTGACTCATTGTATTAGTTTTGTGGCTTCAGACCAAATAAATTAATAAGTTTAGGAATTAATCCTAGCTTAACGTAGTAAATTCGTATAAAGCTTTTTTTTAAATGTAGATGAGATGAAGTTTCCAAATTAGTATGAGTCAAGTCAGAACCACATGCTCTTTGAGCTTTTTAAGTTGTCAGGAATGACTATTCTCGTTTAAAATAATTCTACTCGTATCATATTGAGAAATTTTAAGTATTACTATTATATAACGTTTATTATTTTTGTGGTGGTTGTTTTGAACAGCTTGGAGTTATGGTACAACTCGATCTTGGTACTACTCACTGGAAATTTGAAAAACGCAGAGGTGGCTCTTGATGCACTAGCAATCTGGTATATATATTAACAAGAATTGCCTTCTTCTAGTCTCCATAGCCAATACAATCTCCAAACACACATCTATACATTTTATTTCCTTGACTCTTAAAGTGAAACTATGGTATAAGTAAAAATAGATAGTAATATGTAAAGTATTTATAAAGCAACTCTTATATACCAACTTTTTTATAGCCTCAACATAAATGGACTGGAGATGATGATAGCACTTGGGTTTTTGGCAGCAGCAAGGTGAGAATAGATACATATATTGATTTTTGTTTCTTTAATGTTAAGATATTTATTTTCTTCTTTGCAACGTAACTATCTCTATTTATAGTGTAAGAGTGTCCAACGAGCTGGGTAGGGGAGATGCAAAAGCAGCCAAGTTTGCAACGTTGATGGCGGTTTTGACATCACTCTCTATAGGAACAATTCTATTCTTCGTATTCTTGTTTCTAAGAGGAAGAATTTCCTACATTTTCACTACAAGTGAAGCTGTCGCCGCAGAAGTTGCCGATCTTTCTCCACTTTTAGCCTTTTCCATTCTCTTGAACAGTGTTCAACCCGTTCTCTCTGGTATACATATAAGTTTTCTACTTGACGCATGATATTGATATTATACCGATACTTAAATAAGTATGTGTTTTTTGAACCGGAACAGGAGTTGCGGTTGGAGCGGGATGGCAAGGATATGTTACTTACGTTAACCTCGCTTGCTATTACATTGTTGGAATTCCTATTGGGCTTTTCCTTGGTTACGGGGTTGGTTTGCAAGTCAAAGTAAGTTTCATTTTCCTTACAAATTTTAACATGTTGTTCTCCTTCGTTGTCAATGGTCTTGGAAACAAAAATTTGTAAAGGTACCAAAATTAACAATTTGAAAATAACATAAAATTATTTATTTTTTCTCTAAATTTTAGGGTGTATGGATCGGAATGATCTTTGGAGTATTCGTTCAGACTTGCGTGCTTAGCATCATGACTCTGAGAACAGATTGGGATCAACAGGTTAGTGTAAAGAATATGTTTTTGTAGCTAGTTATTCTCCAAACGTACAAAATAATTAGGTTGGCCAAGCAAGCTATGTTCTTGGACCTTATGCTAAATCTTGCTACTTTTTCTAGGTATCTACGTCTTTGAGAAATCTAAACCGGTGGGTTGTACCAGAATCTAGAGATGCAAACAAAATTTCATCAGAGGAACCGAATAATTAGTTTGGATTCTGGAAATTCTCATTAGAAATATCATTACTCTTCTTTTCAATGTAACTTTGTTCTAAAAGGTTGTGAAGAATATCACAATTCACAAGTTTGAGTTGATTTGATGTCCTCGTAGCTAACTGTGATAAGATGTTCATTTTTGGATTAACAATTCAAAGCTCAACAGAAAATTAGTGTTTATATCAAAAAAAAAAAAAAAAAAAAAAAAAAAAAATACATATATGGTTAGAAGTTAGAACTTAGAAAGGGACAGTAGCCTTCAACATGAGTACATGACTCTATGCTTTATGTCCCAGAGCACTCAAATATGATTTAATATGTTGGACAATTCGTTTCATCATCCAAAACAACCGACAATCTAAATTACCATCATTTACGATTACTATGAACTTAGTTTATATTATATATCCTCTCAATTTATCGTTTTACATCAAAATAAATTACAAATTTTGACTGGAATTTTCGAAACACATTTTTGATAGTTATGAAAATTATATTTATGTACCAAAGTTTCATTTTAACACCGAAACTACAGTTCATAATACATCGAAGTTACAAAATGTCATCAATTAGCCTAATTCCAACCCTGCTCACCCGGCCGTGGGCTTATTGATAATAATTTTTTATAGTGGGCTTATAGTGGGCTGAAACATTTATCTAGGGTTTCCGAGTTTTTTTTCCTCTACCCTTTAAAAGCCGCCGTCGATTCATTTTTCTAGGGTTTCAGCCTTTGATCAAACCAGAGAGAGCGAGAGAGTCGTCAGTGAGAGAGAGAGAGAGAGAGCAAAACAAAGGTGGGAGAAGATGAAGACTATTCTATCTTCCGAGACGATGGACATCCCCGACAGCGTGACCATCAAGGTTCACGCCAAAGTGATCGAAGTCGAAGGTCCTCGCGGCAAACTTGTTCGCGATTTCAAGCATCTCAACCTCGATTTCCAGCTGATCAAGGACCCCGAGACTGGTAAGAAGAAGCTTAAGATCGATTCGTGGTTTGGATCCCGCAAAACCAGTGCCTCCATCAGAACCGCTCTTAGCCACGTTGACAACCTCATCTCCGGTGTGACCAGAGGTTTCAGGTACAAGATGAGGTTCGTGTATGCTCATTTTCCCATTAATGCTTCCATTGGTGGTGATGGCAAGTCTATTGAGATCCGTAACTTCCTTGGCGAGAAGAAGGTTTGTTTTTTTTTTGTTGATCTGATTTTTCATGTAGATTTAGGAATGAGATGTTGGAAGGTGAACTTTATTTAGAAATGTGGTTATTGGAAATGATAGGTGAGGAAGGTAGATATGTTGGATGGTGTGACCATTGTTCGATCTGAGAAGGTGAAGGATGAGATCGTTCTTGATGGTAATGACATTGAGCTTGTGTCAAGGTCATGCGCTTTGATCAACCAGGTACGTACTACTCTCTTTCACTAGCAAATACAATTAATGGTTCTCTTGTGTGTAGTTTGTGTGTTAGATAGTTGACATACGGAATGGTTCATAAGCTTTGGCCCTAGTTTGCATATTGTTGGTGTATCTTAGGCTTTTAGTGATATGGAGATTTGTAAATTGACAATGGTTGTTATTTTGTAATGTGCAGAAATGTCACGTAAAGAAGAAGGATATCAGGAAGTTTCTTGATGGTATCTATGTGAGCGAGAAGAGCAAGATCGTTGAAGAGGAATAGTTTTTATCAATCATCATAGCTCCATTTTCTCTATTTTGAATGTTAGTTTCTGTGTTATGGATTAAATCCTCCCTTGTTGCAAGACTCGGCTTATCTCTTGTTCTTTTTTTTTTTGTTCGAGATTTTATTTACTTATTCACAAGTTTTGGAAACAAGCTATCAATCTTATTTTACCTATTCAAATCATCTCGTGTGGTTTTGGGATTAATTTAATTTTGGAAGAACGGGTTGTGTATTGAATTGATTCCTGAGTCATAGATCTCATAAACCCTCCTAACTTGAACCAGAGTTCTTGATTAACCCAAAAGCTAGGAACCATAAATGATCTGAAGGCACTAATGTTGTAACACAGTACAGACTCCTTCCTTAATCCCATATTCAGAGTGCATCATTGCGGTCCCGATCTCTGCGTTAGCTTTTACTTCAGTATAGACACTTTGTTTTTGATTTGGTGATCACTTCCCCCCGTTCTACACGATAATATTTTGCTTACAACTTTCTATGATTGATTCAACTCATACTTCGTTTAGATCTTCGTTTCACTCTGATGTAATCGTTTTAAAGTCGAAATCTGATCATCGTCCTCTGGTTTGGGGTTTATAGTCTTAAGATTATGGCAGAAGGAGAAGAGACTCAACCACTTGTTGTTGATAATGGAACTGGAATGCTCAAGGTGAGCTCCTTTTGTCTTCTTTTTCTCTTCTTACTAACTTGTTGATCAAGTCTACTTAAACCTGTTTCGATCAGTGATATAGGCTGGGTTTGCGGGTGATGATGCACCAAGAGCTGTATTCCCTAGTATTATAAGGTCGTCCTAGGCATCCTGGTGTTATGGTAGGAATGGGACAGAAGGATGCTTATGTTGGCGATGAAGCTCAATCCAAAAGAGGTATACTTACATTGAACATGGTATATTTTGTAATTGGGATGATATGGAGAAGAATTTGGCGTCATACGTTCTACAATTAGCTTCATGTTGCTCCTGAAGACTATTCTGTGATTCTTACTGAAGCTTTTCTTAATCCTATAAAGCTAATAGAGAAGATGACTCGGATGATGTTTGAGACTTTTGATGTCCCTGCTATGTATGTTGCTATTCAAGCTGTGCTTTCGCTTTATGTCAGTGGCCATACAAGTCTTTATATATAGGGAATGTTAGGTTGATGCGACAGATTTTGTTTTCTTCAGCTATTGTGTTGGATTCAGGTGATGGAGTTAGTCACACGGTTCCTATATATGAAGGCTATGCACTTCCTCATGCTATTCTCAGGCTTGTTTTAGCTGGAAGTGATCTTACTAATGCTTTGATGAAGATCTTGACAGAGAGAAAGAGAGGGTACGTGTTCACCACAAGCGCTAAGAGAGAAATTGTGAGGAAGTATAGTGTATGGATTGGGGGTTCCATCTTGACTTCTAGCACATTCCAACAGGTATTGTAAATTCTTTAACCGTGTTGATGCTTCAGTGATCCACACGAAGATAGTGATGTTTGGTTACCTTGTTCTAAAATGCAGATGTGGATATCAAAAGCAGAATACAAAGAATCAAGGCCAGCCATTGTTCAAGGAAATGCTTCTAGACAACCTCTTTATGTAGCTTGCAGTTTGCATTTTTTTTTTTTTTTTTAGATATAGGTAGATAATTTTGAAGAAGCTTTGGCCACCTTACAAAATAGTTTTAGGAGATAATGAATTGGAGATCGAAACTCTAGAAATGGAAACACGAACGTTGTGGGGTTGTGGATGAGAAGATGATTCAAGATTGCAAAATAGACATATGTACCTTAAAGAATATGTTCTGATATGTTTTAGTGATGGTTATTATATTTTGTAAGTTAGTGTCTTAACTACAGAAACAAGTCCAGATATACAACATGGCATAAAACAGTGTTGAAAACTCATATCCTTAATAAAAATACATTTAAAAAAAAACTGAGAACTAGATAGGAGAATATTGAAACGAAATCATGCACCATTCTGATGATGGTATTGGCAAGGTTTTGCTAGTAGTGATCATAAGCGTCTAGCTAGGTTAAGAGCTATTCCATCTTCGTTGCCCTCCAATAAAACTTTTTCGCATGACAAGAAAACTTCTTTTAATGTTGAATAATTCATAAGTTTAAAATAATTACATTAATTTTTTCTAATACCCAAGTGATTCTTGTGCGTCGTCGTTATATATCTTACCAGAGCCGTGCCTTTTGAGGCCGTAAGCCAAAAAAAAAAAAGTTTCATATTTGAAATATTTTATAAAAAATGTTTCATATTTGAATTTTAAATAAACTGTGATATAAAAATAGTGTATGATATCTAATTGGTATAAGAAAATATTAATATAAAGTATAAACATGAAAGATATATAAAAATTAAAAATGATTAACAAAGAAAAATGGTAGAGAAAGAAGAAAAGATAATTAATGTGGTGAAAAAAGAAAACAACTACCCCTGCATATAAATACAAATTAACAAAAAATGATTAACTAAATTATATTCATTCCTTATATTGTTAATATTTTTTTTTGTAAATATTGATATTTTATCTATTATCTATACTATTAAAGTAGTAGTACTCGTGGACCAACTTTTGGAGCATAACTTTGTTTTGATAGTTTTTAAATAAAATAGTTAGTCATTAATAATTATTAATATATTAGTATATCATGTCATTAAAATTCTCTAACCATTTAAATTAAGTCGGATCTCGCGCGGATCATTTAGTATCCGAATATTTGATCTGGTTTTCTCATCAAACATTATCCGTTGATTCTCAAAATAAAATTATATCTTGACCACATATTTTTCAATGGTTTTAATTAAAACCATATATTTTGATTTCCAAATCTTACAAAGCTTGATTGCCGAGATTGTTTTTAACTATAAATCTAAAACAATCATTTGGGATAATCTTACACATTGAATATTCATCTTTTAGTTATAATAAAATAAGAAACAAGATATATTTTGCTGAGATTTGATATACCAAATATAACCTAAATATACATAATCTCAATATAAATACAATGGTTCTCAACCACTGAAATATCTCATACCAGAATTTAACAAGCAACTTCTTCTCTTTTGACGACAAACCAAAATATAAAAAATACATCCTCTTACAAAACTACTATTCAATATTGCGGTATGTCTATCCTCTTACAAAACTACTATCCGATATTGCGGAGTGTCTATCCTCTTACAAAACTACTATCCAATATTGTGGTATATCTGTTTCCGTGAAAAGCTACATTCTGCAAACTACTTACTCTATTAGGATTCCAATTTACCGTATAACCCCAAATATACAAATAAACACTATATAAACAAAGAAAATAAGCCAAAATAAAAAACTACATTACAAAAATACAAATTACAAAAAAAATAACTAACAAAATATATAATCACGTGTTGTAGTATGGGCCTCTCCTAGTTGAGTATTAATAAGAGAATTTTATCAACATTGTTATGTACAATACCAAACATTTTTGTAAATGCCACTTTCTCTAATTCCTTTTCTCGCTTGCCACAACTTCATAACTGAAACACCATTATACTCTTCTTTTTTCTAAAACAAAAAAATAATTATTTTCTGTATTTTTTTGGGAATTGACATAAATGAGTAAAGCAATTAATCGTCCATTAATTTATTTCCCAAACACACAAATCTCTCTCTCCTTATTCTAACCCTCAACTTTTCCATTTCTTCCATCTTCATTCTCTCCAGACTTTTCATCTTCTTCCATCTCAATCTCTCTTAGTATGTCGTTCGCGTTGCAACACAAACTGAATCTATTTATGCAAAACTCCAACTATTCCAGTCCGTCGGGCGCATAAAATGGAGAAATTACTCATCCAATCCAGAAACAATTCTTCAACCGAGACCTCCGTCTGATCCGCCCACCTCCATCGTGGCAGACGAAACAGCTAGATCTATGATATAGTGATTTTTACCAATTAATATCCAAAGCACTAGTGATCATATCATTATAGCACTTAGGGTCGAACCACAAGGAATAGAGTGTGCACACTAAGAATGCAAGAACTAAACTAAGCTAGGACAATGCAAATGTTTGGTTTTATACTAACAACCTAAGTGAAATGAAATCAAAGAAGCTAAAATGCAAATGAAATGGACAAACTAAAGACAACTAACCAACCTAAACAAGTGTCAAAGCTAAGCAATTACCCAAAAACATAAAGCAATGACAAAATAAAAGAGAGAGATGCAAGTTAAGAAAGTCAACAAAAAGTCAATAACGGAAATGCAAGAATATAAAGGTCTATGGGTCTCTTTAGCTTGGTAGATTGCCACTAGGAAGATCATCAATTAGGTTTTGGTTCCTATATATGTTATAAGACTTAAATCTAGCAGCTTAAGCCCCTAATTATAAACTAATCCACTTCCATGGCACTAGTTCATTCACTAATTACTCTTAATCATGCTAGATTCCTCAATTGCATCTAAGAAACATAGTGATAATTAAATTCATGTTTAAACACCCTACAAAACACTCTAAACATCAACTTAGTGATAATTAAATTCATGCTTAAACACCCTACAAAACACTCTAAACATCAACTTCCATTAGCTAGAATATGTTTTGCTCTTTAGGATTGAAATTGGCATTTCATCAAACACCTTGTGTGCATGAAATGTCTAAGCTAAGAGTTTCAATTTCTCAATCAAATCCTAGCCACAAATTCATTCCTAATGATAGAAATCTTAATAACTAATCCTAAGAACCAAATCCTAACCATCAAATCTCCCTAATCTACCTTTAGCCTAAAGACCCATAGATTTGATTTACTCACACATGATTATAGAATAAATCATAGTGAAAATTGCAAAATAAATGTAAAGAGAAGAAGAAATCATAAACAAATATGAAATTATAAAATGAAATTAAAGTTTAATCATCCCAATCACCCAAACGATTCAACAACAAGTGTATAGATCCCTTTTAAAACTTTGAACAACCAAAAAAAACTCTCTCAAATAAAATGTAAAAAAAGCTTAAAAAGAGGTTTTGGTCCGAGTTGGGTCGACCCGGTTCGAACTGGGTCGGGTCTGGATCGGATCCGATTTGGTTTGCTACATAACTTTCTAACCATAACACCAAATCCACTTCTGTTTCGACCCACATTTCTTATTTTTGATTCTCTTCAGTCTAGTCCAGATGTCTTCCCAGATGGCTGAGATTTTCTTGGCTCTTGATCCAAAACTTCATTTCGCCTCTTTAGCTCCATTTTCTCCTTTTTGTATCTAAATCAACACCAAATGCAATGCAAATGCAAATGCTGATGCAAAACTACCTAAGTGCACAATGTGGGAAATAAAGACTCAAAAATTCAAGAGACAAGTCCTAAACAATGCAAAATAGGGAACAAAAGCAAGCTAAAACATGGTAAAATATAGAGATATCAATCTAGTTCTGAAATTCTTATACCCAAACGCAGGCAAACAAAACCACAAGTCTACAAATCTGGTGGACCAGATCCAACCAGCCAGGTTTGTCCACCACAATCATGTCCTTCTTTATCTTGATTGAACCATATCTGTTTGGTCATGTGTTTTGTGTCCATTGCTAAATAACTAAAAACTTGTCCACACTACATCCAACAGTCAAGATTTTTTTTGTCCACCACTATTATGTCCTTCGTCTCTTGAGTGTACCTTAGTCAAAATTTGGTCTGACGTTGCGTGTCCACTGCTAAGAAGAAAAAATGTCCACACTGCAAGACTGTAATTCCGGTGGACCAAAACAGTCAATGTTTTTGTCCACCACAATTATTTGCCTGCAGAATGATGAACAACATATTTATAAGCAATTAATGTCAATCATGATTTATTCGCAAAACCAATCAAAACTTTAATTGTAAATGTTAAAAATCAATGATTTAATGAAGGAGAAACTAATGCTCCTTTGGGAACCGCACAAAACTTTGCCCATGTTCTTTTCTTTTTAATCTAAGGGTATTTTTGTCTTTTTCATAAATGACACAAAATAAAAAAATGGCAGTTTTAAAATGGAAATTTGGAAAATGGCATTTTACATAACTTTTGTTTGGAAAATGACATTTCTAATTAAATTCCCTATTAATAAAGACTAGAAATAGTGTAATGGGATATTTGACAGCGTCGTTGATAGATCGGTGATGTTTATAGATTGTGTGATCGACATGTGTCCCTTAAATCCCTACCATTTCGTTACAACAGTTTCTTAACGTTACAAAATTAGTGGTCTAATCTTTTCTACGAGGGAGGGGGGATTATTGAGTTTTTGAATTCGAATTATTATTTTAATAAATATCATTTTCTTGATTTTATTTTAAAAGAGTTGTTTGGCTTTTCCAATGGAATGAGAATAATTCTCGTGGTTTTAAGATAAGACTAGATGAATATCGGCGCTATGCGCGGGCTTATAACTTACCGTTTTCAAAACAATTTTACTATTAATTTATTTTTTATGTAAAGTTTATCTTTGTTCTTTTTAATTGTTGAAATATTGAAAATTATAATTTGACGTTGATTATTTTAATACTTTACATACGTTTTCTCATTTTTTAATTGAATTATTAGAAATATGCATGAACAACTTTGTTTTGAGAGATTTAAACATTGTGCAATTCTTGTCTAAAACTTCAAAAAAAAAAATTAATGAAAGCTTGATCTAAAAATGCATATTTGGAACATAGAGTTTTTTGGTTGAATGAATTTTTCATTCAATTCAAAAGAAAAAAACTTAAGTATTTAGATATATTCATATTTAAGCTTCTCAACTAAATACTATGAAACACTAACATTTTTTTTTTCAAGAATTGCAGTTTGGCTAACTCTTTAATAGATATAATTAAGATAGATATCTTCCTTTCATGTTAGCTTTTCAATTTCTTGAATATAACTATAGAATTCAGTTTTCTTTTTGCAACTTCTAAATATTAGAATATGAAAACCAACAGTCATGAAATTATTCAACTATCTTCTTTTTGTCTCTTTATTTTGCTAAACCAACATTCTATAGTTTTATTCAACTATCTTCCAATTGATAGTGAACAAAACCCTAATTTTCCTTATATATATATATATATATATATATATATATTTTTTTTTTTAAGGAAAAAATTTTATGAATTTCTTTATAATATTAACCAATATCTCTATCACTTTTGCAACTCTTCAAACTATTGACAAAATTGTAGCGCCTAAACAACATGTACATATATTCATGGTTTACGCCAAGAGGAAAATGTGGCTCTTTGATTCACTCTCGATGCCTTTTGTCTTTTGGTGATGCATCTATTTTCTTCGGACATGGCCTAAGCATGTCAAAATTTCTTATGTAAATATTGAAACTGTTTGTGATATAAAAACAAATAAAAGACATGAATGATGTTTCATATTCTTTTTAAGTTTAAATCTGTTTACTTTTAATGATGATAGACAGTTGACATTCTTTTCACTGCTGATTCGTCACTCAAATGAAGAGAGTTGACCATCTTTCATAGTATAGATTCATTAATAACATGTCCTTTTATTTAGAGATTCTATATATTGCAGTATTGCACTATATTCACATATTCGCTCTCTTATTACTTGTATAAATTTCCATAATGTTACCTTGATACATGCATAAAAAAACATTAGTAACAAAATTATGGCTTCTTAATCTTTCTAAAAAATTCCAGGCCGTTGGCGAGTGTTTCTTTTTCCATCATGTAGGCACGGCTCTGTATCTTACTAGTGGTTCTGATTGGTTTCAAAAATGACTCACATGTTCACCACTCAGCAAAGTGTTTGGAGAAAGCAGTTCATAAGATTGGTTGGATTTGGTAACTAGAATGAACGTTTAAAATAGATTTTGAGTGGTTGGAAGAGTGACTGCAAACTTCTCTCTACATAGTATGTTTGTTTTGGGTGGGTGTACAGTAACTCCTCTCTACATATATTTTTTTGTCTTTGATTATTATATTATTAAATATTCAATTTGTCAATAAAATTTAAACTTAGATGTGCATTACAATAGATTTTTTTTTACAGGTGCATTACAATAGATTTAACTGCTAATTTTTTAACAGAGATATAAATACTTGTAATTTTTGCTATTTCAATAGCTATTTGAATAGTTGTATTTTTATTTTTCAAAAATACATATTAATTTAATTATCTACTATATGTAAACTCTCTGTTTGCACATAAGTTTAAAAAAATTGATTTGACCACCTATTTCACTAAAATATATTTATATTTTCGGTCAAATCTCCTGAAAGAACTCCAGAAATAAGCGTGCTTGAGCTAGAGTAGTTTCAGGATGGGTAACCTTCCGAGAAGTGATTGTCGGAACTATGCGAGTATGTAACATCCATGTTCCGGGATTAGAGTTTGGGATGTGTTGTATAAACCAGAGGAGTAGATTTTAATTGATTTTGGTTTAATTAAATCCTGGGTTAATCTAATTAAACCAAAAATCTCTAATTTCTCTCATGAAGTCACGCCTACTCTTTTCTTTTGTGCTTTTGTCGACATTGTCATCATAGAGAGGGATAGAAAGATAGATAACTCTTGGTTATTGGGTGTAAGGGAGAAAGAGAAGGAAATTAAGATTTTTCCTTAGAATACAGAGGGAAACAGAATTGTCAGGGTTTGGGAGAAGAAGGATTCGACTGATCAAATCATTTCGAAAGGTATTGATTTTTAGTAGGTTTGTAGCTAAGAGATTTTTGTACAATCTCCTTTTTACAGAAGTGAATTTGAGTTAATATTGTAGGAGATATTGGCAGTTTCGTTGGGCGTTTCTTCTCATTCGCGGATTGAGACTAGCGGGTGTTTCGGGATCGATTGCGGTTTCCTTTGAGAGCTGATCGTGCTGAACATTTGTGAGAAGCTTCTGGACGTATAGACCTTACTTTTAACCGGAGGGATTTGAAAGTTAACGGTTCATTTTGATTTCGTGGTTTCACTTGTGAGGTTGTTCTTTTCTGTGTTTTTTTTCTGGCAGTTTGTTTTCAATGTTTGTTTGTTGTTGTGATTGGTTGTAAGAGCGAGTTTGGTTGTTCTTGGATATTGGAGAGCTTCTCATTTGGTTGTAGTTAGTTTCGTGAATCACTTGTTAAGGTGAGTGCGTGACCATGAGCTTATCTAAGCGATTGGGTTTTATGACTTGTTTTGTGTGATGATTTGTAGGTGTGGTGAAAGTGTTATTGGTTTTACAGTTTAATGGTTGGTTTGTTATATTTTATTTGAAGTTGTACTCTTGATTTTCTTGTGTGTATATCTCGTAGATGGGAAGATCACCTCACTGGGTATTTCTGGTAATACTCACGCATCTCATTGTGTTTGTGGTGCAGGTAGAGGCAAAGTGTGACTGTGGGATCATGGCAATGAAGAGGAGGATGTTCTAGTGGCTCGCTTGGTTGTTATCTGGCTTTTGTTAGATTGCTAGAGTTGAGTCCTAGAATGTTGTTTAGGATTGATGGTTTTCTGGTTTATGTTGATTGGATATTTAGTTTACGGTTTTGGAATTATTACGGTTTATTTGATATTGGTTATTGGTTTATTGGTTATTTATTGGTTTTATTATTTCCTTTGTTTGGTGTGATTGTGGTTAGGTGGCTAGTGGGTATGGGACCACTAGCTTAGATGTTTATTATTATATTATATTAATATATTTATTAATTAAAAAAAACGGGTCAGGTCGTTTCAGTTTGGTATCAGAACCCTTACGGTTCTAGGTTTGGATTCACTAGGCTTTGTGCTGTAGATGTTTGGGATTGCATGTCTTGATTGATTATGTGAGTTAGTCAATTGTGTGTGGCATGGAGTCCTAGAACATCCTCTTCGAGCCTACGGTGTGATTCCACAGTGAGTTTTATTTTTGTGTTTTTGTATTATGTTAAGATTGCTTGTTAGCCTCTGTTCTTGGAAGTGCAGTGCCTAAAGGTGTTTGAGTTGTTGGTCGTGGACGGGGAAGTGGTCGTGGATGGGTACATGGTCGTGGACGGGGACGTGGTCGAGCGGATCCCGAGGCCAGCGAGTGTGTGGTCCAGAGTTCCACGAGTAGGTACGTCAGAGGGTCGCAAGCGTATCGGGAGGGACCAGAGGGGGTTAGCCGGTGAGCCTGCAGGGGGTGATGGGAACCCATGTGTGAGGTTGCAGCAGGTGGAGCCCAGGATCGAGATGATTGCTTGGCGGATCTGTTGGTGTACTATTAGAGCGGTTACCGAGAGGGCTACCAGTGCAGGCTTCAGTTGTGCCGCATGTGGCGGGTTGCAGCCAAGGGCTGCGGATGTTGAGGACTTTCCATCTTATGTTAGGAGGATGGAGCAGTGGTAGATGACCGGTGCGAGATTCTTCGCGAGAGGTATCGAGCCTAGAGAGGCGGATAGATGGACATATGTAGTTGTTGCAGATATTTCTCTGTTTGGTGGGTAGTCCAGTTGGATATTAGAAGTTGAGTGGGTATGTGTAATATAGTAATGTTATACTAGTACCACGGGAAGTATCTTTGGTCGAAAGATGTTTATAGTCTTTAAGGATTGTTGCTCCTGAGAGGATAGTGGTTTTCTCAGAATACCAATAGCTTGAGGGGCTTCCAGCTCCGAGAGTGGCAGAGGAGATGATTAATTCCTCTGATACCAAGATCTTGAGGATTATGGTCCAAGAGTGAGACGGTATAACTCGAAAACGGTGGTCTGAAAGTGAGATCGGTATGGCTCGAAGGTTGCGACCTAAGGGTGGAAGAGTTGGGAGCAAGCAATGCCTAGGACGTGAGTATAAATATAACGACTGAATGTATACCTCGAGAGAGTGCTGGTGATTTAATCTTGGGTTTTGGATGTGTTTTCCAGTGGGTCATGGTTTTATGACCGGAGCGGTCATGAATGTTGCGCCAGGATTGTGCTGCTGGTGGTGCTGGAGTCCCGGGAAGGGGAGTTGCAGCAGGTATGAGCTGGGAAAGACATGTTTGCTAGATACATAAGTTCACGAGAAGCCTTCATGGCAGGATAAACTAATCGTTGCGATGATGTTAGATGAAGTTCATTGGAGATGGACAGGATTGCTAGATTCAAGGTTTTGATAAGCGTGTTAGAGGGAAGAAGTCAAGTGGTTTGAGTTAGGGACCTGCAAAGCATTTGATACGGTGAATCAGAATATGCGAACATATGGTACTTGTTTGTTTTATTAAGCTCGTATTGATGATTTGCTGTGGAGAATTGCCAAGCGAAAAAGCTATTTTTGGAATAAGCTATCTTGTGGAAGTTTCCTTAAGAGACAAGTTACTAGAGGCTCTTGGACATGCAAGAGGGGTTGATTATTCGGGTAGTGGTGAGTTGATGTCGGCATACTTGATTATTAGTCTAATAGAACTGAGGAAGTGACCAGAGGATTTGTTGAGCAGGGGACTCATTCGTCTTATCATTTCACCGTGGGGAGCGTCTGTGTTGTTCGTCAAGTAGAAGGACGAGTTAGGGGTTTATGAGTTTGTGGTAATGCCTTTTGGGTTGACTAACGCGTCAGCAGCGTTTATGAGATTGATGAACAGCGTGTTTCAGGAGTTTCTGGATGCTTATGTCATCATTTTCATCGACGATATCCTTGTTTATTACAAGAGTCCTGAGGAGCTTGCAGTGCATTTCAGGGCAGTTATGGAGAAGCTGCAGGAGCAAAAGTTGTTTGCTAAGTTGAGCAAGTGTAGTTTCTAGCAGCTTGAGATGAGTTTTCTGGGTCACATTGTATCTTCAGAGGGGTTTCTATAGATCCGGAGAGGATTCAGGCTATCCGAGGTTGGCCAAGACCGTAGAATGCCACAGAGATCATGAGTTTCCTTCGTTTGGTAGGTTACCACAGGAGGTTTGTGCAGGGGTTTGCGAGCAGAGCACGTCCTATGACTAAGTTGACAGGGAAGGATGTTCCTTTTGTTTGGTCACAGGAGTGTGAGGAAGGATTTGCAAGCCTGAAGGAGATGTTGACTACTACGCCAGTTTTGGCTTTGCCTGAGCAGGGAGAACCCTATGCAGTTTATACAAATGCATCCATAGTTGGTTTAGGGTGTGTGTTGATGCAGCATGGGAAGGTGATTGCCTACGCTTCGCGGCAGTTGCAGAAGCATGAGGACAACTATCCTACTCATGATTTGGAGATGGCTGTTGTAGTTTTTGCCTTAAAGATTTAGAGATCTTATATTTATGGTGCAAAGGTACAAATGTTTACAGATCATAAGAGCCTAAAGTACATATTCACTCAGCCCGAGCTGAACCTGAGGCAGACGCGGCGGATGGAGCTGGTGGCCAATTATGATTTGGAGATAGCCTATCAACATGGTAAGGCTAACTTGGTTATAGATGCTCTAAGTCGAAAGAGGGCAGCTTCGGCTCAGGAGCAGGTTATGGAGTCTCTGATAGAAGAGATCAGTGCATTGAGTTTGTGTGCGGTTTCACAGGAGCCGTTTGGTTTGGAGGCGGCTGGTAGAGCAGAGTGCGGTTGGCACAAGAGAAGAATTTGGGACTGGTGAATGCCTAAAAGGATGTTGATTCTGAGTATCAGGTTTCGGCTAATTGTACTATTTTGGTGCACAGGCGGATTTGTGTGCCCAAGGATGAGGAGTTGAGACAGGAGATCTTGAGGGAGGCTCATGCGAGCAAGTTCTCTATTCATCCAGGAGCGACTAAGATGTACCGTGATCTCAAGAGGTACTATCACTGGGTTAGGATGAAGAAGGATGTAGCTAGTTGGGTCACGAGGTGCGATGTTTGTCAGCTAGTGAAGGTTGAGCATGAGGTTCCAGGTGGGATTATGAAGAGTCTACCCATTCCCGAGTGGAAGTGGGATATGATTACCATGGATTTTGTGGTAGGATTGCTATTGTCTCGGACCTTTGATGCTATTTTGGTCATTGTGGACCGTTTGACTAAGTCGACACATTTTCTGGCCATTAAGAAGACTAATGGAGCAGCGTTCTTGGCTAAGAATATCTGAAGGAGATAGTCAGGTTGCACGGGATGCCAGCGAGCATTGTGTCTGATAGGGATTCTAAGTTCACTTTGGTGTTCTGGAGGGCATTTTAGGTAGCGATGGGCACTAAGGTGCATATGAGTACAACTTATCATCTCCAGACCGATGGGCAGTCTGAGAGGACAATCCAGACGCTGGAGGATTTTGTTGAGGATGTGTGAGTTGGATTGGGGTGGCCATTGGACAGATCACCTGAACCTGGTAGAGTTTGCTTATAACAACAACTATCAGGCGAGTATTGGGATGACGCCTTATGAGGCTTTGTATGGGAGGTCGTGTCGTACACTGTTATAATGGACTCAAGTGGGGGAGAGGAGCATTTACAGGCAGATTTTGTTTAGGAGACCTCAAAGAAGATTCAGGTTCTCAAGCTGAACATGAAGGAAGCCCTGGATCGGCAGAGTTATGCCGATAGGAGGAGGAGAGATCTTGAGTTTTAGGTAGGACACAGAGTGTACCTCAAGATGGCCATGTTGCAGGGTCCGAACAGGTCATTGACTGAGACTTAGTTGAGTCCGAGGTATATCGGTCCGTTCATAGTGATTGAGCGGGTGGGACCGGCGGTATATAGACTGGAGTTACTTGAGGTTATGCGTGCTTTCCACAAGGTTTTCCATGTGTCTATGTTGCGGAAGTGTCTCCGTGAGGATGATCAGTTGTTGGCTAAAATTTCGGAGGATCTACAGCCTATCATGACTTTGGAGGCAAGACCAGTGAGGGTTCTCGAGAGGAGGATCAAAGAACTTCGGAAGAAGAAGATTCCTTTGATGAGAGTCCTTTGGGACTGTGATGGTGTTAAAGGAAAGTTTCCTGAAATAGAAGTTTCTAAAAGAGGAAGTTTCCAAAAGTGGAAAGCTCTAGAAACGGAAGTTTTATGGGAGTTAGAATTGTCCATTATTAGTGGTTGTGCCCCTGTGTGGCGGTCTTTTGAGACATTGTGTGGCCTTCGTGGCGGGCTGTTTAGCCAATTGTGTGGCCTTTGTGGCGGGCTGTTTAGCAAATTGTGTGGCCTTTGTGGCGGGCTGTTTAGCCAATGTGCCTGTTTAGGCGGTCATTTGGGATGTATGGTCTTTGTGACGGTCCTTCAGGACGTGTGGCCTGTTGAGGCGATCCTTCAGGATGTATGGTCTTCGTGACGGTCCTTCGGGACAAGTGGTCTTTGTGACGGTCCTTCGGGACAAGTGGTCTTTGTGACGGTCCTTCGGGACAATTGGTCTTTGTGACGGTCCGGTTGAGGATATTTGTTTGGCCTTGGTGGCGGTCCTATTTAGGACATTTTTTTGGTCTTGGTGGCGGTCTTGTTTAGGACATTTGTTTAGCCTTTGTGGCGGTCCTGTTTAGGACATTTGTTTGGCCTTTGTGGCGGTCATGTTTAGGACATTTTTTTGGCCTCTGTGGCGGCCTTAGTGGCAGAGAGATGATCCATGTGTGGTTATGAGGTATTCCAGTGAGGGGATATGTGGTTGGTAGGACATTGTGTTATTTTACGCGAGCCACGAGAAGGAAACCTGGATAGGGATAGGGCTCAGACGTGTTCAGAATTGTTTGCTCGCGACTCTTGGGTAACCTTGGTTCTCTTAGTATTACCATATTCTGAGACTTTGTGGCTTGGGAGTATGGTTGGTATATCGACTTCGGATGACGATTCGGGGGCGCGCTGTAGGGTGGTAACCCGAGAGACGAATATTAGACTTCCTTATATATTATGGCATGCGGGCTTAGGCCCGATGAGGAGCCAACATTATGGCATGCAGACTTACGCTTGATGAGGAGCCAATAAAAACTCAAGGTTAAGGCCTATGAGTAAAGGAAAGTACAAAAGTCGAGAGCAAATAATGCATGAAACGTGAGTCTATCGCCTAGAGGTGACCTTCGTAGATCGGTCGGAGGAGTGCGGGCCGTGGAGATGGTTGCACGGGAGTCTTTGGCTGATGGTTGTTCGAGATTCGAGGACGAATCCATGTTGCTGGGGAGAATTGTAACATCCATGTTCCGGAATTAGAGTTTGGGATGTGTTGTGTAAACCAAAGGGTGGATTTTAATTGATTTTGGTTTAATTAAATCCTGGTTTAATCTAATTAAACCAAAAATCCCTAATTTCTCTCATGAAGTCACGCCTCCTCTTTTCTTTTGTGCTTTTGTAGACATTGTCATCATAGAGAGGGAGAGAAAGATAGATAACTCTTGGTTATTGGGTGTAAGGGAGAAAGAGAAGGAGATTAAGATTTGTCCTTAGAATACAGAAGGAAACAGAATTGTCAGGATTTGGGAGAAGGAGGATTCGACTGGTCAAATCGTTTCGAAAGGTATTTATTTTTGGTAGGGTTGTAGCTAAGAGAATTTAGTACACTCTCCGTTTTACAGAAGTGAATTTGAGTTAATATTCTAGGAGATATTGGTAGTTTTGTGTGACGTTTCTTCTCATTTGCGGATTGAGACTAGCGGGTGTTTCGGGATCGATTGTGGTTTCCTCTGATAGCTAATCGTGCTGAAAGTTTGTGGGAAGCTTCTGGACGTATAGACCTTGCTTTTCACCGAAGGGATTAGAAAATTTAATGGTTTGTTTTTATTTCGTGGTTTCACTTGTGAAGTTGTTCTTTTCTGTTTTATTTTTATGGTAGTTTGTTTTTAATGTTTGTTTCTTGTTGTGATTGATTGTAGGAGCGAGTTTCGTTGTTCTTGGATATTGGAGAGCCTCTCATTTGGTTGTAGTTAGTTTCGTGAATCACTTGTTAAGGTGAGTGCGTGACCATGAGTTTATCTAAGCGATTGCGTTTTATGACTTGTTTTCTGTGATGATGTGTAGGTGTGGTGAAAGTGTTATTGGTTTTTCAGTTTAATGGTTGGTTCGTTATATTTTATTTGAAGTTGTACTCTTGATTTGCTTGTGTGTATAGCTCGTAGATGGGAAGATCGTCTCACTGGGTATTTCTGGTAATACTCACGCATCTCATTGTGTTTGTGGTGCAGGTAGAGGCAAAGTGTGACTGTGGGTTCATGGCAATGAAGAGGAGGATGTTCTAGTGGCTCGCTTGGTTGTTGTCTGTCTTTTGTTAGATTGCTAGAGTTGAGTCCTATAATGTTGTTTAGGATTGCTGGTTTTCTGGTTTATGTTGATTGGATCTTTAGTTTATGGTTTTGGAATTATTACGGTTTATTTGATATTGGTTATTAGTTTATTGGTTATTTATTGGTTTTATTTTTTCCGTTGTTTGGTGTGATTGTGGTTAGATGGCTAGTGGGTATGGTACCATTAGCTTAGATGTTTCTTATTATAATATATTTATATATTTATTAAGTAAAACAAAAAAAACAGGTCAGGTCGTTTCAAAGTGAGGACAAAACACAGGAAAAGATCATGTGGTGGTTTGTAAGGACGATAAACAAGTCTTTAAAGCCTCCCGGACGTAGGATATAGGTGAGCCCAAGGGCCGGGAGTGGACATGGAGCATACTAAGCAAAGTGATGGTCGGGGCCCAGTAAGGTTACAAGCGCTATTTTAACCAAACCTAGACGAGTGTGGAGTCGAATGGGCTCACACAATCGGGGGTGATGGTTTTGGTGTGTAACGAGGACATTGCGATCTGTTAGTGGAGATGAATTGTGAACTCCCGGTTTGCGGAGAGGTTTAAAAGAATTGATTTGGCCACCTATGCCACAAAAATACACTTATCTTTACGGCTAAAGGTCCGGAGAGAACTCTATAAATAAGTGTGCTTGAGCTGAAATAGTTTCAGGACGGGTGACATTCCGGAAAGTGATTGTCGAAACTGTGTGAGTGAAGACAAAATACAGGAAAATATTATGTGGTGATTTGTAGCGATGGTAAACAAGTCTTTAAAGTCCCCCGAACGTAGAAAACTGACCGTCGGATATGGGTGAGCCCACATGAGTGAACGTTGGACCCACTAAGCAAGGTGGTCTATGGGCTGGGAGTGTACATGGGCGCACTAAGCAATAAGACGGTTCGGGCGTTACACTATATAACAAAAATTTAACAAATCTGAGTATGCTATGCGTTCATACACTACAAGAAATTAGAGAATTGATAGCACTATAACATAGCGTTTTATGTCTTTTTGCTATAATTGATATATCTCTTAGTTTTAGATAACGTTTGTTAAAATGTAAACGCTATGTTTTACTGGTCATAATTTATTTTTAAGAATATATTTTTTAATTATAGTATACATAGCATTGGTATTTTTAAAACGCTATGCATACTTGAAGCAGAAAAATAAATCTATTTTTCGCTAAGTACTTGGTGAAAAAATAGAGCGGCTAACAAATTTTTCATTCTCCCTCTCACTCCAGTGTTTCACTTCTCAAGCTTTTTTTCTTACTATCTATGTCCATATTCTCAAGCTTTTTCTCACACTCGTTTACTTTTTGCTTACCAATTCCCCAGATTTAGAACCA